>NW_011967078.1:232025-247515 GCF_000949405.1 Vollenhovia emeryi
CGAGTCCCTAAACTCATTTTAAAAAAAAGTGTCGCGGTTATTCTGTTTATCGCTGTACAGTGATGGACAGAATGGTTGCGGCACTCTTTTTTTTTTAGTGAGTTTAGGGACGTGCATTGAGATTCAGGTTTACGTTCCAAAATCTTCTTCCCCGAGGAATACTTTACTCGATGGCCATTCCGAAACCATTTTGCGCGTTTCCGAGTAAAATTTTCCTCGTAGAAAAATGTTTTGGAACGTAAACCTGAATCTATAATAATTGCGCGTTTCTAAACTCATTAAAAAAAAACAGCGTCGCAACCACTCTGTCCATCACTGTACTTACACTAGGAATCACTGATTCCTTGTAGCACAGTGCATTGGCTAAACATTGGTCCAATGTTGGTATTAGAAATGCATTGGCCGATATTATCCAACGTAAAGCCAATATTGGCCATGGAATAAATTAAATATAATAATTATAATAATTATAATATTAAATTTAGGTTGGAAGTGCATTGGCCAATATTTAACAATGTAATAAGACTTTTGGTCTAATATTGTTAGACGTATTGGCTAAATAAGAGAAGGCGTCCATATTACAATATTGGACCAATATTGGACATATTAGATTTACATTATTTCCCAATCTTGCGCCAATATATTGTGCTACTAGGGATGCCTTTCCACATGAATGTGTGCGCATATCAACACATTTACACATTTTTCATATACATACATAGAAAATGTATATGTGTTCTACATGCACCTAAATTCACACGCTCGTTTAAAGCTCGTTAATTATTATATTGCTAGTTTAACGTAAAGTCTTACGGGAATTTTCGAAAGACAAATAATAAATTGTTCAAATACTATTAAAAACTAATGTTTAAATTTTGATTTTTTGTATACCATGTTCCACAGACGTATAAAAATGTTTCTGCGAAGTTTCAGAAGGATTTACTTGCTCGTTTTGCAATTATTAAAAATCGATTATTAGTTTTGACGCAATATCGACGACGAAACGTGACAAAGCCTGGGAACATTTAAAATACAAAACTTTTTAGCTCCCTTCATATTGGAAAAACCAATTTTGTTTCAATTAGAATTCATGCTCTGTCCAATTTGAATTTTCTGACGTTCCGGATTAACTTTTGGAAAAGACGACCCGTCCAATACATTCTTAATCCTAGTAGCACAGTATATTGGCGCAATATTAGGAAATAATGTGAATCTAGTCTTTCCAATACTTGTCCAATATTGTAAGATAGACGCCTTCTCTTATTTAGCCAATATGTCTATTTAGCAATATTAGACCAATATTCTTATTACATTGTTCAATATTGGCCAATGCACTTGCAATATAAATGTAATATTATATAATGATTGTTGTGCAATATTTACATTTATTCCATGGCCAATATTGGCTTTGCATTGAACAATATCGGCCAATGTATTCTAATATAACCAACATTGAACCAATGTTTAGCCAATGTTTAGCGAATGTTTAGCAAATGTTTAGCCAATGCAATGTGCTACTAGGGAAGACTCCTGGATGCTTACTGCAGCCAGGGTCGTGACGTCAGAAGCCCGAGACGTCACGCTGGAAATTCTCGTGTGGCATTTTAAAAGAAAAAAACATTTGGGTGAAAAAATATTTGAGATCGCTTTAAGCACTTAACTTGTGAAAGATCTCGAAAAACTGTTGACCTCTTCCCTTGACAAACAGCCGTAAAATGTGAGTGTAATACGAATCCTAGTCGTATGACGTCACGCACACGCAAGCTTACGCATGACTGGGACTCGTATTACATTCGCATTTCACGGCTGGTTATCAGCTGTCGAGGGAAAAGATTAGTCTTCGGAATATCTCACTGGTGTGCTGAAGCGATCTGAAATGTTTTTCTTCCAAATATCTTTCTATTTGAAAATGCCACGCGAGAATTTTCAGCGTGTCATTTCTCGCCTCTGACATCACATACGAGTACAGCGAGCCTCCAGCTTAACGTGTCCCCTACTGCGCGCACGTGCGCGAGTTCCCGACCGTCACGTTGACGCAACTCCTACATGTCCCTCCCTTTATTTTAAGGAAACGAAAAGACCTTCGAAAACAATATCCAATATTTAAACCTCCCGTTCACTCGCCGCCGTCATCTTGAATCGATGACGTCAGAAGTGACACAAATATATCATGAAAACTCAATCTGCATTGTATACGAAATAAATATGTTACTTTTTAAATTGCAGACTGAATTACTGCAGGTATAACCCGTTCGCCATTACTTACAAAACGTAAATTACAATTGTTTCTATTTTACGTTTGTTTCATTTTGCCTTTCACTTAATTAGTTTATTTTTAACTCTTCCCCTTCCCTCATTTGCGTCACCAGACTGATCAGAGCTCGGGGGAAAAAATGGCGCCCCTGTATATCTGTGGAATTGAATCGCGCCTAATCGAGGCCGAAAGCAAGCTATTTGATAGCTGCCGAATCGAAATAAATAATAATTGCTCTCGCATATTAAACTATAGCAAAAACGGGCGTCTGCGATTTACTATATTTTAATCTCTATCGAGACAATTATTTTTTTAATGTAAAACACTACGATGAAAAAGGACGCTGTAGACTGGAAGGATAATTTAGCTTTTTGTTATTTTTCACGCCTCGTGACACACACTTTTTTCAGGTAGTTTCGACGCTGTGTGTAGCGTCAACGCGAGCTTGGCATCGAGCCAGCAGGAGCTTTAAAGTTTTGATCAGTAAATGAAAAATGCACATCACCCTACGGTGGTCCCGATTCGCACGGACTGTTCCTCACAACGCTATGCAATAAACTGCATTCAAATTTGAATCCATTTCTACCGCCTGTTTAGGAACGGATTGACAATGTTGTCTCTTCTCTGTTTCTTAAAGTATTTTGCGAAATATTTTACGAATCCGCTGCTTTCGCGGCGCGTTTCTATTCAATTTTTAGCGAGAGTTGTCGAAGTCGAGCTCTTTGCAGCTCTAAACTGATAAATGGAGACGTGTTTCTCCGCGCCACGTCTCCCTGCAAGTCGATCTTCGTGTCGGTTTCACTCGTTTTCCAACAGCCGATGGAAATTAAGGTGCCCTCAATCTGTCCATAATGGCACAAAAATTCTTGTGTCTATCAATAATCCTATAATAAAATTAGGCCCGGTTCCACAGTGGCTAGTTAGCTTAATTGATGCCAACCACTGAAATAAAATTCGGAGTAACAAATGTATTTCCATCTAATTCCTCAAAATAAATTGATGCGCGGTCTAATTATATGTTGTACTCGCAAAAACTCTTGGAACTTCCTTGTTCCATTTCCCCATCGTCTTCATCATCATATAATAAATCCCATAGTCTTTGCATACCGACACTAAAAAATATAAACGTGTCAAAATCTAATCTTGTATATAGCTTGTATATAGCTTACCGAATTTTGTTTCAGTGGTCAGCATCGCTACCTAACAACTAGTTAAGCTAACTGGCCACTGTGGAACTGGGCCTTGGACATTAATAGTTTTCGAGTTCAACGAAAACACCTAATCGAATTACGCAAGTTAATCGATAAAACAATAGACAGCCCAACTGCGCGCACGCAACTCACTCAGGGTTCTGTCAACTACCCTAATCCCGGGAGCGTCAACCCTGCAAAATGTATCGGATCCTGAAGCGTATCTCGACCACAGCGAACGACGATATGGTAACGTGACGACGCGGGGAAGAGCTGCTCGAAACTCCAAGAGGAGAGAGAATGCCGTCAGTTGCTAGGGACTACTTCTACGCCGACAACTATTACGATTACGCCGTTCAGCCACGCAACTACACCGCTGTCTCCGCGCACCACCACTGGAACTCGCTGACTCGTCTCGTCCTGACGGTCCTGCTACGCATCGGCTTCGTCCTCGTCCAGGTCGGCAGCGTGCCGGTCAACGACGTTAATCTGATCCTCGTTCAAAACACGGTCGACCTGTGCTGCGCCACCGTCATGTACTTCCTGACGGGCTTCCTCGTCGCCTACAACGGCGACGTCGGCGGCCTGATCGGCTCGGGCCGCTGGATCGGCGACCCAGCGATCGATCGGAACGAGGCGATCGCGGGGTGGCAGGCGGTGGCGATCGCGTCGGCGATCTTCACCACCGCTGTCGCGGGTAGGATGCACCCGGCGGGATACCTGCTGGTGGGCGTCCTCTTATCAGGCCTGATCCAGCCGTTGCTCATCCACTGGGCGTGGACCGGATGGATGGCGGAGAACGAGCTGGGCGGAAGGACGGTAGCCTTCGAGGACCAGGCCGGCGCGGCGGTGATTCACGTCGTCGGGGGACTCTCCGGCCTGATCGGGTGCGTCGTTCTCGGTAGACGAGTGCTCAGGCTGAGGGACTTGGATGACGCGAGCATCACCCCCGGCTCCGCCGGCACCGTTTTCGCGGGTCTACTTTTCATCTTCGCCGGGCTTCAAGTAAATGTCTCTTCGGCCGTAACTGTATTAGACTGTCGAATTGACGGAGCAAGGAACAGCTCTGATTAGTCTTTTGGCTCCCTTTACTATGTGATTTCATTGTGTCGTATTTAGAGTTTACCAATAGTCGAAACATCTGAGAAAATCGCATTTCTTTATGAACGGGACGATCAGCGTGAAAGGGGAAAGTTGTGCGAAATTTGAAAAGAAATTCCGGTTTCGTGGCGATTTTTCGGAACTCCGAAATACACCAATCGGCTGCGCACAACATTGCTTGCGTACATTTGTAGGACTTGTGCACGAACGTGCACGAACGCGACAGGCAGCGAATGTTTGCACGGGACCCGTCGCACGCGTACATCAACAATTTGCTGGCCGCGTCCTCGTGCACATTGATGATCGTGGCTCTGCACCTCGTCCTCAGCCGTGAGACCCTCAATCACTGGACGCTAATGAGATGCATTCAGGGGACGATCGCCGGTGTGGTAACGGTGTCGGCCGCGGCGAATGATTACACGCCGCAAATAGCTATCGCACTGGGTTGCCTGGGGGGCGTCGTGTTCCACCTCGCCTCCACGTGGATCTTTCGCAGCGCCCTGGAGGATTATTGCAACATCGTAGGTGTACACCTCGTTTGCGCGACCCTCGGGAGCGTCCTGGCCCCCATCTGCTCCGCGAGCGCCGACGAGGATACCGTGACGGTATTATTGAGTTTCTCCTGGCAATTAATCTGCCTAGCTGCATTACTGGCCCTGGTTGGCGCAGCAATGCTGCTGATCTTCGGTATGCTCGAGTGCTGCGGTATACTCCGTAATGGGTCGGAATGGCTCAATCACGCACGGGCCAACGCCGCCGTCAAACGAGGCCCGCCAAGGTCGTTTCTGCAACGGCTCTTCTCTCTCGATGGTGCTTGCCTCTACCTGAAGCCGGGCTTCACTTCCACGAGGCATTATCCAAGCGCCAATTCTAGATTCATCATGTACCAAGAAGGGGCGCAGAAGCTTGACGGAGGAGGAAGGTCTACCACCGCGAGTAAACCGGACACGGGTGTCAAAACTGAAGATAATGTTACGAAGATTCAAGCGCCGGGTCGGTAAAATATTTTCCCCCCCCTACTGTTATTCGACGTCAATTTTATATTCGCAATTTATTGCTCAAGAATATCCCCGCGAAGTTTGTCTCTTAATACTTTTTATTTATTATTCTAAATAATTTGTGAGCGCATAATTTAAGAATAAATTACTTGGGCATTACCTCAGCTTTGAAATATGTAAATGGTAAGTCACTCGCTAATCTCCTACGGTAATGAAAATAATGCGTTTATAGGAGCAAGAGTAAAAAAAGCGAGACAAGTACATACTTTGGCTGGAAGTACTCCGACATTTATGGATCAAGGTGGTACTGGTGAATCGATTGACAAGGATCTCGTGGGAATTGGAAGGAAACGATTTCTTAGAAAGGAAATAAAATATGCTCTAGACCCTATCGAAGAAATAGACGAGGAGATTCCGAACGAATTTCAAGTCAAAGAAAATGGCGTTCAATCTGGTATCGACGATTGCAGTGCTGGGGATAAAAATTCAATCTCGACGGCAAATTTTAACGTGTTTGGAGATCGAAAGGACTTGAACAAATCGAATTATCAGCTTCGAAGAACCATAAAATTGATGAACTTACATCATGAATTTGTCAAGGAAGACTTGAAGGTTGTGTTGGGACCGAAACGCCTGGATTCTTCATCCAGTGATTCGTGCGACGATGACACTGTCTTTGAAAAGACGCCAGATTTGAATGAATCCACGAGAAATGTTACAATAGACAATGACTCGTTCATTTACAGCGCAAACGTACGATAAATAACCGTGTCTATTGTTGCCCGGACGAGAGATACGATTCAAGTGCGCAGAAGATATTGGCGTGGAATGACGAAATGGCAAAGTTACCAGGGAAGCTAAATCAATTTCTTGGAACTGGAACAGTTGAGGATGCTGTGCAACTTTGAAAGGGATAAAGTTGGGCTTCTGCTCGATTCCGTCGTTCTGAATTATATTATTCTAAATCATTTTAATCTAACTGTCCTAATTTGGCTTTGTTCCAGGATGAGCAGATAATGTGACACGACGATACAAATGTACCTGGAAAGAACCAAGATAATTGTGTGTGTGTCGTACAAAAGAACTGGAAATATAACGTGTATAATTATAAGAATAAGAAAAATATAACTCAAAATATGTGTACTAGAAAAAATGTATTATATATTGCGTAAGTATCACTTGATTATGTCGTTACAAAACGGTCCGGTGTAGGATTTTTGGTGCTCCTTTTATTAGAACTTACAGACTATTCGTACAATTATTACAGTATTTTACATTAGAATAGTCACAAGTTAAATAATTGAAGTGTCATACACACATCCTACGCGCGGTTTCGTTTATTCGCACAACGATGGCATTTCCTTTTCATGGGCAGTCTATATTGGAACAGAATATTTACAGAATGCTCGCCATTTCTGTGCATACACGAACGAATACACCCACGAAATTTCGTAGCAGTTAGCAGTACGCCATCGTTGATCGTTGACAGCCAATGTACAAAATGATAACTTTTAATTTAGATACAAGATTCGCAAGTCTCGTATTTGTACTGTCTTTCTTTCTTTCCGATTAACAAAATTAACAAATTTTATCATTTATGCGAATACGAAAAGAGCTGTAACGATAGAAGAATGTAAAAGAAAAACAAACAAACGGAAGATTTTCTTTAGCGATGAGGTAATGCTAAATGCTAATTGTGTCTACGCGTATGATTTTGATAAATTTCGCGGGGGTTTATTACTTACCTCTGTCGTCAGGTTATTGTCAGGTAGTAGCAATCCGGACATTTGTTGCTACCGCCATACTGAACGAAATTAAGGATATTGACTCTAAAAACCCGATGTCGCGATTGGTACGTTATAATCGTAATCATATATACAACACTGATAAAATGGCACAATTCGACGAAACAGATCAATCGGTTGATATTATCATTATCATTAGCAACTACTATTACAATACTAACAATAAACTTTGTACATGATTTGTTAAACGTTACATGGCATAGTTTTAACGGCAGTATAAAAATGAAAACAAGTCGTACAAACATAACAAAAAGTCCTGTCTAAGTGTAACGTGATCCATATGCAACATCCGATGTAATGGCATCATCAGAAACATTCGTGATGCGAGACAATTAATATGGTAAGGATGAAACTGCAAATAAACAAATCCTCTCCTGATCTTACATTGCTTGTTTCGGACTCCTTCCTAACGGGCCATACACACGATATTAGTACACTTTTCTACGTAGAAAGTGTGGCAAGCAGATATTGTATATGCAGATACTTGCCATGAGATTCTTAAAACCTCATGAATTTGTTGCAATGTACAATTAGATATGGTCACAGATACAATCAGTATTATTAAAAATATTTGTACATGTAGTTCACATTATTGGAGATGATATAAATAAATATAAAAACAATATACGTTATACAATAATCAGATCCCGTTGTCATTCTCTCGACTAACAAAAATCTCCTAGGGTCGATCCGATGTATATTTTTTCAAAGTGCAGTAAATTAATTACCGCACGAATATCACTTCAAGACAATCATTCCAATACACAAATGTAGACTCTGTACATATCGGAATTAAAAAAAAACATGTTGAACAATAATCTCGAAAAATCACTGTTTAATTATTTGGACTTACCCGCTGAAAGAGAAGACTCCTATTATTCTTTACAACATTTATCAAATGCACGATGCATATCATTGTATGCGGTACACGATAATCATGATGAATCTTAAATATTTTTACATATGCATAATTTCGTGTAATTTCGGTGTCAGCGGGTAATCTGCTTGTGTGCCAAATAATCGTTTATCAATCTAATATTCGCGTAAGTTTCAACTTTGATAATGTTGATTATTGCAAATGGGTGTACGTTCGTCAATGCATCCGAGATCGGCGAACTGGCAAACTTATCTCGGACACACGTGAACTGTCCGTTTTCAAGTTTTCACTCTATATTTTGTACAGTACACCTATTTTAACATCAAAATAATGTGTTACACCAAATGTACAAACGGACGCGATCATACATCTTTTGTTGGCCTTTCCGCCGCGGATACCAAGAATAGTATTGTCAAAATATACATAGATTTCTTGTCATCATCATCGATCTTAAATATGTAACGGGAATTAATGTACACTGTATCTCCGAAAGTGGGCTCAAGAGAAAAGCTCTCAAAATCCCAAAATCTCACGCTCACATGGACGATCCGATGATTAGTGCAAGAAGAACGATCGATAAACTGTCTGGCTAAAAACGTCTGGCAGTACAATTCATCGACGATCTTTACACACGAAGAATATACATTTCTCAAAACAACATGATTTGGACAGTCTGGTGTTAAGAAAATTTAACTTTAACTTTTCAAAATATTACGCTCCGCCGAAAAGGGGTACTTTTCAATATCATTCGTTACAACACGTGTATGGCGTTGATAGCAAAAATTCATTTATGCTCAGTATTGGATATTATTATTTGATAAATTTCTACTACCGTGGACACCTTTTTTGATATACGAAATTTCTTCTTACATCATAAAATTTATAAAAACAGGTCCATCATCTTTTTTTTTTGGTAAAGATATATTTTTCTTTTACATAATTTTCAATTCATATGTATTGATCGGCTTTTAATTTGCCCAACTTGTGCACGAGTAAATAGAAAGATGTCTAATTACGATTGCTGGACAATGGCACCGGTGAGCAAGTTTCTCTGATCTCTATGACGCGGTAACGATGATAATGATACAATAATAATAATAATAATACAATAGCAATTAATAATAATAAAAATAAAGGGGTAATAATATTAAACTAGTATTATCTGCCTAACGATGATCGACAATTACAACTTGGGCTTCGTAAAGCCGTTTATATGACTAGCTTTTGCAGGGTCTCCAATTACATTAGGCCAGTTCACTGAGATAGGCCAGCATGGTCCTTCCCTCTGTAGATGTGAAATCCAGTGGAGTTTTCAATGTACAATGTTACTTTACAGGTCTTCCGTTAGCAAGCGATGTATTTCGCTGACTGCGGAAGCGAGCAGCCGGGAAACATTGAAGTTTCATGTAATTGGCGTTTGCTAGGTCATCACAGTATCGGTGAGGTCGTCCTTCAGCCATTGCGGGATCGTTCTCAATCCAAGCCGCTTTAATAATTTCACTAGAGCCGTATTGTGGGACAAATAATATCTCTGCAAGAGACACAGCGTTTGCAAACAGATACGATTGTCTTATACGCCAAAAGAAGAAAGAGAATTCACTTGGACTTTACCTGTAGTAATTTGTATGATCTATCTTCCATCGGTGGGTACTGGCGACCTTTACTTTTGCCGAGACACTTGGTGCGATCTTCGTTAGTCACTTGACAGAAGAAACCCTTTTTCGGATCGTATCTCAGGTGCGAGGAATAATTGAAGGCGGGCGTTATTTTTAGAAACCGTTGCAGCTCGTGCAGCGTTTCCACGGGGTTTTGTCGTAGCTGTTCGCCATCGATGATGTGCAATTGCTGCGGCGAATAAAACGATAACCATCTCTCTAAATGTTGGGCATACTTTCCAGGATTTAGACACCTGCAATCGAATGCAATGTCATGTTAAAACTTGCGTTAATAGAGACACACGCTGCGCACATACACGCTATGTTAATTTAAATATAAATGAAATTGTAGCAAGATATGTTTGATAATTTTACTATTCATCCATTCATTAGCTTTTAATTGCCATTATGAATAACATTGGAATTTTCTTTGCCAGTGTATTGAAAATCAATTAACTCAATGTAGTGACTTATCTGGCATTTATTATACTGGTCACTGGTCTATCTCGCACGGCATTTCGAAACGTCTTTTTGAGATCGTGCTTGAGAAATGTGATATAAGGACCAGTAATTCTATTAAGTTTTAATGAACTGACTTTTGTAGATATGACTGAATGCTTCCACATTAGTCAACCTACTTATTGTATAACCTGAAGAGGATCGCAATTCGCGATCGAAACGTCGTTGTGACCAGTATAATAAATGCCAGATAAGTCACTACATTGAGTTAATTGATTATGAATAACGTCTACTTGTACATTATTAGGCGAATACGTCTTACAATTAGGCAATCGTTCATGTTCAATTACGTGCCTATTTCTAAGGTCCCGTAGGGGTTTCGGTGCAGAATCACTCGCTGTGATGACCGCATGGAAGGAGTAATTGTTCGCTACCGGATCTCCATGCACTCTGGTGTGTTGGTACCATGAATAAGCACGTCTAGCTGGAGAGAGCAATATGGTGATTAGCTTGGCTCTCGGCAGAAGTGCATGAGCCCGCCGCGGCACTAATTCTCCGTCAAAATACGTCGCGGATTTTTCAAAGAGGTATCGGGAACTCTCATTTTTTGACGCCGGGAAAAAGCTCATGTACCTGAAAAAGTAAGACGAGCCATATATTTCTGCTTTACACGCCGCGTGTATACAGCGAATATAATAAATTGTAGAACTAACGTTCCCAGTTGATTACTTACCAATCAAGACCCTTGTAATAATTCTTCCCGTTGAAAAACTGTATCTCTTCAAAAGTATCGGGGCTTGGTAAATTGCTGCTTATTGCTGGATGAATGGACAGGAATGTGTACAACGCCGTGGTGCCGGTTTTTTGAGGTCCGATTACTAGAAACCGCGGTAGCTGATCGCAAGTTTTGTTACGGGACCAAATCTTCTGATGCCTCTGATCATCGCACGGATTCTATAAAGGAAAGATAATTCGAGCATTAATAGTGTTGTAGAAGCACAGTCAAGATTATTGAATATCCAATTCACTCACTCCCCACACTGGATCGGCTTCTTCGGGATATAGCTGAAAGTAACGTTCCCCGAGCTGAAGTGGCGGTGCACTAGATAGCCTTAAATTCGTCCAACACTGAATAAACTTTATAACTGACTCGAAAGTGTACAACGCCAGTCGATCGTTTCCATAATTCGACATATGTGTCATAAAAATATTTATCTAGAAGAAACGATATGCGATTAAGATCACGTGGTCGCTTGCAATATTTACATAATCAATATCACATTAAAGGAGCATCTAAAATGAAAGTAACGATATAAGAAAGTGTATAAAAATAGTAATCCGTAACGAGCCAGAAATGATTAATGACAAAAATTTGCTAGATACATAATTGTCAGAGGTGAATGTAATACGAAAGATCAAACGAGCCCAGAAAAGATTGATTTACTCACCGGATTATATACGATCGTTTGGAAAAGTTCCCCGCCTTGTATCGACTCGTCCAGCTTTTCCCTTCCACCCGGGTACCTCTCGATAAAAATTGTGTGAGTAAAAAGGCCACATGTTTGCCTCGGTAGGACCTTGAAGTGCATAGAGAAGGGACGTTTTTACAACCGACAACATCGAATTTATAATTTCTACACATATATCAGAGGATTTAATAAAATATACGAAATAAAGATTTATACATATATATATTACATATAAAATAACACCTACGCGAACGATATAAAATGATAAATGTGCAGATACATATAAAATATTTGTTTTGGCAATGAAAAGTTAATTTTCCACAAAAGTTTAGACTCGGAGTACAACGTTGCATTCGGTAAAATAATACAGCTGCTTTTTACGCGCGCGTATTCATCGGTAAACAAATACTAAATTAATTATTAACGGAATTTTATAACCGATTACGTGTTTAATATTCATGTAAATTAGCGTGCAATAAAATCGAGATTTTCGTATTTCGAAAATTGCGGTGTAAGCCAATATTCAAACGCACAGTGGATTATTTTCAGCCGAAAGTTTGCACGTAACTCGCGCATTGTGCCCGCCGGCGGGGCTTGCTTTTTAAAAACGTTCATATTTTTACGGCTCGCGGTGCCGGAACTTGGGTGACTTCGTTACCATAATGTTACGATGAACGAAGCCGCGCCTCAGACGAGCCGGCCTCAGGTGCGGATACTCTTCGGTGCTCGTGACCTTGATGTTCCACACCCGCTTCCACGCCTCATAGAGGCCTTCGTGGACCGGGTAAACGCCGGAGTGATGCGGACTTACGCTGTATCCGCTTCCCGTCGGTATACCGTGGTCCTTTGCGAACTGCTTGTTCAGCGCCATGTCCAATTGCAGATGAGTTACATTCTCGTAGAGATGCGGCTGTTGGTGATTCCACATGTGGGAAAACCACGTAAATCTGCAATATCGTAAATTCATGAGGTCGCGGGCAACATATTTATTCGACGCGCCGAGAGGGCCGCGTAAGGAGAACGCGACTTCTCAAAGCGCGTGGAAATATGCCTCACACGTTTTCCCTTAGCTCGATGTCGACAGCCACAATTAACTGCGATCGTACGCGAATAAAGCATTGTAACGTTTTGTCGCGGGCGATTATGGCAGCATTATAACAAACTGTTGCGTGACATTATACGATAAAAGCTACTACGACGTGACCGTAAATTTAGTTTATGTTATGCGCTCTATACGTACATGTGCTTCACAGTAATAAATTACATAATTGTAGCAGTCGCCGGTATAGTTGTAATTAATTAAATTACCTTTAAAGCAAATATTTCGATTTATGATACAATATACATAATATTCTGTTGATTAATATATACCGGTTATATATCTATATATTACACTTTGGATATGTATACACCTCTACTTACAAAATGTAATATTCACCGAATTTATCGCTTTCGCGCACGATTAATTCACGGATTTACCTGTCTACGTTCTCCAGGAGCATGTCGTCCCCCAAATTCTCCTCCGCCGTCCCGTGATGAAAATATTTCCCGGAAAACCCCAAATTAAATTTAAACCCCGGCACCAGCGCTTGAATTCTTTGCTGAGTGGCTAGCAACGCCATCACGTCGTCCTTCCTCAGCCTGGTGCCTTTCTCGCCGACGAATATATCGTCGACGTCCACCAGGATCATGCGATTTAAGCTGAGACTCAATTGCCCGTGCGACAGGTAGGACAGTGAGTCCAGCAGCAGCAATTTGTGCAGCCAAAACCGTAGACCGCCACCGAAGAGAACTCTTTGAATTCCGTCATACCTGCCGTGATCCTGCGAATTGAATATATTTTGTGAATCAAGACCTCTCTTTAGGCCTGAAAAATTCAATTATCAATAAACCAATCTTCACCGCGTCGCATCACGTATACGCGAGTGGACTCGGGATTGTATGCTGCATTGTAAATTAAGTATCGGCCAAAATTGTATCGCCTTTCGACTTTTCGAGTATAACTACACAGTTGAAAAATTTGTGTTAAAGTTAACACATATCACATGTTCCAAACGGTCCACAAAAATTTTTGTGTTAATTTAACATAATGTGGATATGTTAAATGATCACACTAATACGCTGTTAATATTTTAACACACAATAAATACAAATCTCAAAATAATTTGAAATACATTTTGTGTAAAATTAACACTTTTCAATGACAAAATGAATTTTTACATATTACAGATGTAATAAGTCAAATGACGGTTTGAAATCACTCTGACTTAAGTTACATAGAATAAAATCGACATTTTATTCTGTAAATTTTAACAGATAAATCTTGTTACTAATAATATAGAACATAGGCATTGTGTGAGATGAAAAAATAAGTACTTGTGTTGTTTTAACATTTCTTTTAAACATTTGAGAGATCAATTAACACAAGAGCAATATATTATTATAAATTAACACATGAATGTGTTAAACATTTAACACTAAAATTTTAACCGGCATTTTTTTAACAAGACAAGAAAATACAAATTTTCCAACTGTATAGGTCAAGTCAATGGCACCACCTTGTGTCCCCCTTCGCGCCGAACAACTTTTGTTTGAAACGTTTTTCCGTATCTTTCATATTTTCGGAGATATTTGCGTGGATCGCTTGAAATGAGACACCCTGTATAATTATCCTGATCATGGACGTATAAATGGGAATGGGTGCCCGATGTAAAAGTGGCTATTTGCCCCAATTTCTTCTATTCACATCGGAGCGGTCGTTAGAATTTAGTTGGTATTTTAGTTCCGCGTTTCGAACGTGCGCCGGTTTCGGGACCCTCTATATAATGTGTATATACGCGAGCGCACATACACACTCGGCCGACCTAATCATCGCGCGTTAACGAGCATCGTTATTTTTCTCTCAATGGAGTACGGTAGAGTAATCGGCCACGTCCGACGTGTTAATTGCATTGTTCGACGGAAACTCCCCGGCAACTCCGGCAGCTTCGGTCATGAACCGGGCTTGTTAGCAGTAAACAACAATAATAATCTCACGGATAATCCCGTCTGCGCGAGAGGTGGGTTCGGGCGTCGAGATAGATACGCGGATCGCACAGGTAGCCAGGTGATTAAATCAGGAGCCAATCAGCCGTGGGCTCATTCGATTAATGAACGACTGCGCGACCCGCTTCATTTGCCGCCATTGGAACCGCCAATTTATTTCGTTTCGGGGGTTGGTCCTACCCTGCCGTCGAATAGATCAAACGGCACCGACACGACGGAGATGAGCAAGAGGCCCCCGGCGGGATGTTTTTAAAATCCACAAATATATCTCGAGTACAACGAGCCGTGGGAATCACCGTGCGTGCAGCTTCAAAGCGTTTTCTTTTTCAACTAAGGTGGAGTGGGGTAAAACCGACCCAGAAATTGTAAAGTTTACTTTAAACTGATGTATTTTCTATCTATTCCACTAAAACCTAATAATCTTAGTGTTTTTATTTAGCGCATGGTTTATTCTTTAAGTTGCATTAATTTGGATTAAAAATAACTTCTGAAACTTGTGATTTTCTTAATAAATTAAAAACAGTGCTGCTAGGGCGGACTTGCCCCGGAACTGGGACAAAACTGCACCTACCTGTTTAAAAATTATTGAATCTTATTTCCTTATATTATGGGGCAAAAGCGGAATTATTATGGAAAC
>NW_011967078.1:248043-253789 GCF_000949405.1 Vollenhovia emeryi
AAACTTTCGTGTTTATGTATGGGTGTGATGTATCGTAGTAGTGTGTCCGTGTGCTCATGTATATGCTGCGTTTCGTGTTTAGATGGCGCACACCATCAAAGGCCTCGGCCTTGGGGGATCCTCTTAAACGGGGGAATCACAGAATACATGGCGGCCACCTATGTTGATCATTGAATACTAACCAAAGGAAGATTTCTACCTTACAGTTGGTACAATGCAACGTATATTCGAATAAATAAGGGGCCTAGTGCGGATTTGCCCCGTGTACGGATTTACCCCACTGCACCTTATTTATAGTTACCTAGATTAAGTTGTAGGTGAAATTGTTCAATCAAAGAAAGAATTGGATTGCAATGGGATCTCCCGAGTATCTACGTACAAAAAAAGGGATTCGAGATATTCTTTCGTTTATTCTTAAAAGTCAACTGTATTGGCGTACGCGAGATAAGGTGTGCCGCCAATTGGTACCACGGGAGACGAGAGAGTTAACGAAAAAAAAAAAAAAAACTCGTCGCATATCTCATAAGCTCCGTCTCGCTGGTACAGAGACAAAACGGTCCGAGCGTGAGATATGCATTCCGGGTGGCTGGAAAAACGTCGCGCGCCGGAACGAAACGCGCAAAACATCGACAATACGGCGCGCGGTGCTCGCGCTCTTCGTTACACCGGACGATATCTCGCGCGACGTCCGTCCGACGAACGCCTGTCGTTTCCTCCGTATCATCTCTCTGGCAATTCGGCGGCTCCTTCGGGGTGTCTGCGCGTCTCCTCGCGTTTTTCGCGCCGCCGCCATCTCTCTATTTCTCCGTCTCCCTTATCCACGTCCGCTGTGCGCCCGGAATCTTGCAGTTGCAAATTCCTGCACGAATGTAAACGCCGGCCGGGACGGCTTTACGAATTGTTTCAGTTTACCTCCACCAACTGCAGATCCCCTTTCCTACGTTTTCTCCTTTTTTCCCCCCCTTCGTCTCTCCCTCTCTCTCGTGCCGCCGTTCCTTCCTCTTTCCTTCTCTCGGTCGTGTATGTATGTACGTGGCCACAAGCCGTATCGCGGAAATTCCACATTTGTTTTCGTTTTCCGGCGCCGTCGCTGGCAGAGCAGGAAGAATCGCCAGGACGAGAAAAACAGCGGGAAGGAAAAATGTAGGAACGGGAATGAGAAAGTTACGTACGTATTCGCGGTTTCTATTAATACACTGATTCATTATCATTAGGGATACAGCGAAAGAAAGTTTCGCTCCTGACGATATCGTACAAATTCCCATATTTGTAAAAGAAACAATATAATTCGAAGTAAAACAAAGAATGCGTTTCGCTTTATTTTTCTGTAATTTTAACTCTGCAAAAATGTCTCTTTGTAAATGAAATCGGAGGATACCTCCTCTTATCCGAAAACATATTTAAAGAATCTAGATCTTAAAAAAAGGAAACAAATTGAAAAGCACTGCTTCTCGTTGCTTGTTTCGCATGAAAGCATTGCTTCCTCATTAGCTTATTTCGTTAACGTAGCTCTCCCTGAGGGTAAGTTATTTCACAAATTTGGGCTTCCTCATAGGGGAAGTTTTTTTCACCAAATTTTAACGATGCAAATTTTTAATTTGCCCAAAAAAGCCTCCTCTGTGAGTGAGCTCGAATTTATAAAATGACTTACCCTTAGGAAGAGCTACGTTAACGAAATAAACTGAGAAAGCAATGTGTACATTTTCAGTTTGCCACTCTTTTCGTAATTATCTTTTTAAAATTAATGTTGGCGTGAAATTATCCTGAATTATTACGAAATTAAATACCGACCGTCCTTGAATAACATTCTACATATGTGTGTGTGCGTATATTGTGTGTTTTTAATATGCATATACAGGGTGTCCCAGGAGGAAAGGTCAATATTCTGGGAGGTGATAGTATCGGTCATTTTAAGCGAAAATGTTCATATGAATATACGTCCCATTCCCCACTGTTTCCGAGATAGAGCTACTTACATGTCTCGTGTATCTACTTTTTTCAGTACACTTAACCCTTCATCCAACCTCATAAACGTCTGCGGGAATTTACTCTTATACGTCTGTTGACTGTTGTACCGATAACATTGTAGAAATGTTCAAAATGCCTCGCATATTCACATCATCGAATATGCAGATATGCTGTATGTTTACGGTTTCTGTGATGGTAGTGCAACTGCAGCTGTTGAAGAATACCGTCGACGCTTCCCTACACGCGGAATTCCGAATCGTAAAGTGTTTTCCAAGGTTTTCAATACACTGCGTGAAACTGGAGCGCTTCCCAGTGTTCATGTTTTATCTGAACGAGGACGTCAACAAAATGTGCTCTATCTCGGAAACAGTGAGGAGTGGGACGTGTATTCATATGAACATTTTTGCTTAATATCGCCGATACTATCACCTCCCAGAATATTGACCTTTCATTCTGGGACACCCTGTATAGATATGTGTGTGTGTGTGTGTGGGCGCGCGCGCGCATACGTATATATATTCACGTATAAAAAACTTAGCCCGAGATTTCCAATTTTGCAAAAGCTAAAGAGTGCATTTTTGTTATATTGCACATACGCACACGCATACATACGCGGGAGAATTTTCTCTGAAAATTTATTCTGAGAATCGCGCGATCGTGGGCATTTTGAAGAACTTTATGAGAGTTTTTTGAAATTTTACCATACACTTCACTAGTAAGATGGATACTAACAATAAGTATAATTGCTAGTGAAATGCAAGGTAAAGTTTCAGACAACTCTCGTAAAATCTTCGAAATGCCGCGTCGTCCCACGATCACAAAATTTTCACGATAAATTTTCAAAGAAAATTCTCTCCGCGTACACATCTATATAAAAAAAACAATGCGTCTTTCGACGTTTCGGAACATTTTCGACGCATTGGCGAGGAAAACCGGAAAACAAATTTCTTGGCGAGAACAAAGCTTCCTCCTCTATGAGGAAACAGAACCTAAGAGCAATAGAAGACGAGGCTACTTCTACCGCGACGTGGTCCTCGGCAATTACTTTCCGCTGGAAATACATAAGCCCTTATCACATCGACCGAGGGTTAACGTAAGAGGAAGGGCGAGTTCGCTCTTATCGCGCGACGTTCGAGAGAGAGTCCGTGGAAGACTCTTCTACCCGGCGGAAATACTCATGCTGGCACAAGCGCGGGATGAAATCACATTGTGCGTATTGTTCCAAGACCCCTCTTTTGTTCTACCCCTTGCGAACGGCGGATCTTACACAGCCACTCAGCTTCTTGTTTCCTGCCCGGCCGCCTTTTCCCTTTTCTTCCCTTCATTACACGCAGCAGCAAAGCGAAGTGGCGCGTCGGGCAAGTTCCGCGTTTCCAACCGGCTCTTTTTTTTTTAGTCAGGACTTAGAAAGGAAAGACGGGGGGGGG
Source organism: Vollenhovia emeryi (assembly GCF_000949405.1). Lineage (NCBI taxonomy): Eukaryota > Metazoa > Arthropoda > Insecta > Hymenoptera > Formicidae > Vollenhovia > Vollenhovia emeryi. Next base: position 251,439 of record NW_011967078.1, read on the forward strand.
AGGAGGGGGGGGGGGTACGAAAGCACCGTTTGAAAATGCTCGAACCGCAAGCTCTCTCGTTTCTCACATAAAAAAAGACAAGGGCACGAACGATGGCGTCTCGGGGATCGCGATTGTAACTCGCACGGGGCGATTATTCCCAGTATGTTCAACGACGTAACGGCAGGTATTATCGTTGAGAATTATCGCGCTCCTCGTGTCTCGTTCCGCGAGCGGCGAGAACGTTGAAATCGAAACGCTCGCGATATATGCGGTAATAAAACGAGGTCCCGCGGGGGCCGCGGGTTTCTGTCGAACAGGAGGGAATTTTGTTTTCCCAAACGTGCCCATGCGAGTATAAATGTCGAGTACAACTACTTCGCGGATTGTTCGCATACACCTTCCCCCCCGTCTCTCTTACCGCCGCCATACCTTTCGCGCCATCTCCGCGGGGTTCCGGTTCCGTGCGCCCTTTCAGAACAAAGATCGTACCGCGGAAATACCGCGTGCGTTTTCGTTTTTCGAGATTATCCTCGTAGCCGGGGCAGATAAGAGCCCGGGCGCGCGCACGAAGCTGCGTGAGTTAATAAGGGATTCCCAAAGGGGACACGCTCCAAGCTTTGTGCAAGTATAATGGGTACCGGAGCTGGTGTGCAAAGCTGATGTTCAAAGACAATACAACTTTGGCTTGATACGCCGCGGATCCTACGCGATTCCCACGGACGCCCGTCGCGAGAGCTCAGCGCTCTTGCATTTGGCGAAAGTGCATCTATTACCCCCGGCATATTAGCTAACGCAAATGAATTTCCAACGCAGTAGCGCGTTAGGCGAGAGAAAGGGAAAATGATTTAAACGTTCCCCCCGTTCGCCGAACAGTAATAGGCGTGGGCGCGCGAGCCGATGCATTAATTCCGCAGTCGTCCGAGTTGTCCAGGGAAGAGATACGTGACCGGAATGTCCAGCAAATAAAGTGCACGGCTCACCTGGATGACGGTAGCCAGGGGACTCTTGTTGGCCGGATAGTCGAGGCTGTCTCGATACGCCCAGGCGAGCGGCTCGTAGGTGCTGTGATTGGCCTGAAAAATAGTCCAGTCGCCGCCAGGAAGTGGTCCCCAGGCCGTTTCCCCCGATCTGGTTAATCGAAGAATGGGAGACGCCGCATTCAGCTGAGCATCCTGAGGGAAGAAAGAGCGACCTGATTCTATGTGCGGCCCGCACAAAAGTTCCCGCTCGCGCTCGTCGCGCCAGATTCCCTCCGCTTTCGGGGAAATGAAATTTTCGGGGGCATCACGCGCGTTTTAGCGCTTTGTTAAAAGAGGGCTGCTGCCCGGGGCCAATACCGATTTTACATTCGGAATATCGCGTGCGATAATTTCATATAAAATATGCGGGGTGAAATGTGTTAATGAGTAGGAAAATTGTTTAAAATTGTGAAAAATTATTTAAAAAAGGATACGCGAATAAGCAGCGGGAGAGGAGAAATGTATTTGAAAATTTGAAAATTGCTCTCAACATTCCAGGTTCCATTTATACCGCGGGCGCGGAATAATTCTGATTTTATATAATTTATGCCAGAAATAAAATTAGTCTAAGCGAGCCCTTTAAATACGCCGAGAAAATTGATAAAATCGCTTTGCGGTTATGCGGCTGTTTCAAGAGAAATGACACATTTCGTGCCCGATGAGTATGAACAGCACTAGTTTTGTTACTTCTTTTTCCCCGAGTGGCACGATCGTTACTCACGTGATATGCCACGCGTTCGAGGCACGATCGATACTCCAAACTTTTAAGAAGATTGTAACTTATTTCCCCATTACGAATATTGCGGTGGTAAGAGGCTGCGGATGGTTGATATCATACGGAATTAAGAATCGAATAATTAACCATCAGAAAGATCCGAGATATGTTGCAGTGCAAATTAATACAAGCGCGCGACGTCCACGGAAAAATAATATATTTCATTATATATATATAAAAAAAAAGTAGAAAGGATACATTCGTTTTATATTACTCGTACATGCGTTGTAAGAAAAATGTACTACTACTATAAATGTAATACCAATAAATTGGAATTTTTCATACATCATTTAAATGTACTAAAAATATATGACAAAATGTATGATATATACCTATACATTATAATACATAGCTGTGTATACAGGGTGAGTCTTTCCATATCCGACAAAATTTTTGAGAAGGTAGAACGGATCGAGATGAATGGAAAAGTCCTGTACCATTTTGCAATTTTCGTAATAGTTAACGAGTAATTAATTATTAAAAATCGTTGTCTTAGGCCGGCCTACCGCCCAATTCGAGCGCGTGGCGAGATGTGCGCATAGCAATATCGATCGCTAGGCGGTCACATCTTGCAA
>NW_011967078.1:262499-265331 GCF_000949405.1 Vollenhovia emeryi
AGCATCCCCTTAATCTTTCACGATTAATCAAGATTACATAAGTACCCGCAAATGTCTGAAGAACAGAAAAAACTACATGTAAACTAGAGTAATATGAGGTCTTACGTAGCGGAGATTGAAATATAAAACAACTTAGTTTCAATCTCTGCTACGTAAACCCTAACATTATTCTAGTTTACACGTAGCTCTTTCTGTCAATCAACATTAAAAAATAACCTTTTTTTAATAAAAATGCCAGATACAGTCAATAAAAATCACTGGTGTTATTCATTTACGAAATCATTTCAGTTGTTTTCTCCATTCCATTTTTCTACGAGAAATTAATCAAAATAAGAGTACATTTGATATTCAATCTGCAATATATCTATATGATAACAGCGTAAAGTATAATTAATATTACAGGGAAATGATTAACGACTTGGCATGTTAATCAAAGGCCCGGCGCTTTCTCAAGTTTTAAAGGAACGTAGTAAATCGCAATATCGCTACTAAAGGAAACTAGCCTTATAAAAACGAGACTACCGCGCGGCTAGTTTAATTAACCAGCTGTAATTTTATCTCAAATTCAAGTTATTAAAACATGAAAGCAGGGCGTATCAGCGTCCGAGCAGATTCTTTAGTATAATAAATCGTTTAATCAAGTAAAATGTTGCTCAGTTTCCCAGCGGATAATGTGAGAGGCGCGGTAGGGGCGTCTTAAAAATTTTCTTTCAATTTTACACGCAGCCAGGCGAGCTTCCGAATTTTCACAAACAATATTAAGAAAAAAAAGAAAAAGAGGCATTTTACACAGTTATTATGCTAATACGTATCTAACTCGCGACGCTTCATTATCCGTGGACGAGGCCAGAAACCCGCCGAGCGAATTTCACGTTAAAATGCAGATGTAATTCGCGGAAATTCGCAAGGCAGATATTATAAGCGCAAAGTGCCGGGTGGTCCGAGCTGCGACGACGTACAGGGGCCCCGGGGTACGCTCTCATTAAGAAGAATAATTTAATTAAACGGATTAGATGACAGGATTGGATAACAGCGTACGCGAATCTGGCTCGAGTGGTGCAATCGCAGATCGTTCGCGGCACTTATCGTAAGTTATCCCCTTCTTCGGGTCGAGACGCAAACACGGTAAGCGACTTCTCGGGGCACCGACGCAACATCGGAAAGCAACCCCCGTGGGGAAATAATTTACCCCGGGGCGTGTTCCAATGGAGTCGCCTCGTAAATTTCTGGTCGACGCGACGCGTGCCACCCCGCGCGCCTGACGACCGCCGCTTTCTCGCGAGTGGAAAAACTCGCGTCAGCGAGGAGTCTCGGGGAGAGCAGATCCATAATTTCGTTTTTTTTTTGCGAAAATCCTTCGCCCGCGTACGCCTAACGTCAGATACGAGGGGGGAAATTCCGGCGAGGATCGCTCATTAGTTTCGATCCGCCTCGCCGGTCGGGCGGGCATCGCCTTCTCCGTGAACCCGTTTCGCTTTATGCGACCGAGCGAAACTTTTTAAATTACTCCTCGAATTAAATTATGCCGCATAGTTGACGCAAATTGGACCAAAGGCGCGGAGACATTTACGGCGGCGCGACGCGACAGTTGCGCAACGTTTTAAATGGACGGCTCGACTAGACTAATGGCGCACAAATTCGAAAAATTTATAAAGAATGCCGAGGCAATGCCTTACAGAGGAGCGCTTCAATAAATTCCCGCCGGCATTATTAAAACTGCTTAAAAATATCAGGAATCCCAAAAAGGTAGACGGGAGTGCGTACGCGAGCGAACTTTTGATCCCTGACAAGTCGCTGCTATAAGTGTAATGATAAAATAAAAATTTATCTCCAGCCCTTTGTCATCTCTCGTGAACAGGCACGATTTCATATTCGTATCCCTTTACACCCGGAAAAAAAGATTTGTTTAGATTGAACAAATGAGACGGCGCTGTTACAGCGATGACGCTTTTTAGAGCGATTTAATGTCTGCGCAAGGATAATTTAAATATATTCCAAAATTGTGAAGGCTCCCAAAAGAAAAATATGGAAGAAGTGCCGATGTGAGCCACAAAATGAACAGATCTCAGTTCTCACAATACGAATTAAAAATCTCCCTTTAATAGTATAAAGTATAATACGTTTCGACCCTTCTTCGGGTCTTCCTCAGTTAGACTACAATATGAGAATTATAAAATGGTAATACAGTAATACTTATGTAATAACAAATGTAAAAAAACCGGTTACCTCGTGTAACTTCGAGTTATAGGACAGAATCATCTCTTAAACTGTTAATCAGTCGATCTCTAAATGGTCCCAGACATAAAGAGGGCTGAATACTTTATACTATTAAAGAGAGATTTTTAATTCGTATTGTGAGAACTGAGATCTGTTCATTTTGTGGCTCACATCGGCACTTCTCCTTCCAGATAATTTAAATGTACGCCCGGGAAAAAATTTTCACATATAATCATGTATAATCATATATGCTCATATACGAAAAATGTCCATATACATATAAGATACCATGTGTATCATATATGATCGTATATGATAATGTGTTTGTCATATACAGGGTGTCGGATTCGATATGGACGACTCCAAAGATTATAGTAGATTGGGTTAAACTGAGAAGAAAAGTTATATACCATTTTACAAAATCCGTAATTATTATCGCCTAATTAAGAGAAACGTCTGAGCCAATAAGTGCACGGAGGAGCGGAAGGCCGGACTCGGCAGACATGCAAAATGGTGTATTATTCTCCTACCACCAGAAAAACTTTTTTGGCACGGTGTCATATGTCGCGCGTTCTCTCGCTGCGCGCCGTTCGCCCGCTCACCGCTCCCCGCTCG
>NW_011967079.1:0-7477 GCF_000949405.1 Vollenhovia emeryi
TAGAAGCGATTATTTTCCACAAATAATAGGGCTGAAATTTCGCGCGCTCAGGAACGGCGAAATGACAAGTGATATAAGTGCTCCTATGAATATCGTTCTTTTTATATCACTTGTCATTTCGCCGTTCCTGAGCGCGCGAAATTTCAGCCCTATCATTTGTGGAAAATAATCGCTTCTAATTTAAAAACTATTATAGCCTCGACACTTTTGTATTAGGATTTTCGTCTGGAAATGTTCTAAGGAATCTGTCATTAAGAGGACCTCCGGTGGTTTTAGGACACCCTGTATTTTGATTATGCCGAAGTTATTTCTTATATTTAACTTTTTTGAATTGTGTCTCGACGTATGTTCTGACATTTTTTGATTGTCCTAAATTTTTATAAACTATATTGTAAGACTCATTTATATGTATTATAATATACAATAATTTACTTTCAATCATGATACGGTGTCTTGTCGTTTTTTTCTTTGATCTCGTATGTTCTCTTTTATTATGTATACTTTCAAAAATTATTTTTAATCTATGGACTTCATCTTTATTTAATTATCTTTATTGTCTTTATTTAATTCTAATTCTAATTTTAGAGTTTGTTAAAGGAAGTAAAGAGTTATAATTGTAGTCCCGACACACAAATTACATTGAGTACATTATTTATTAATTAGCTAGCAGAATTAACATCACGAACCGGAGGATGTCACGACATACGAAAATACCGCTTTCGTCAAACGAGAGCTTTCGTCACACCTTAATTTCAGTCATGAAAGCCGGATACCCGGTGATGTCACGATACTGGCTGCGCCGACTGCTTTCACTCGCCGTTAGCCTCCGATTTCCGATCCGGTCGCAATTTCGCCGCAATTGCGCAGGAAAGTAACGAGTCGAAGGAACGTGCCCTTCCCCGAGGGAAGGAAGTTGCGAAGAAGTCGCGCGGATTATGTCACCTCGGACAGAGGTCCGTCCTGGAATCGATGACTATCGCGCGATTGTGAAGAAGAATGATTGCCATCTACCTATTATACCGCGCGAGCAAGAAACAAATTAAAATTTTAAATCCTTGGATCTTCGCTCTTTGGACGATTGGCTTCTACTCGGGACTAGTCGTCGCTCGCAATCAGCCGCGACAAAGCGATCGGTTCATCGATGGTCGCGAGGAGCGTTCGCTGTAAAACGCTTAAAAAAAAGTACCGGAGGCCCAGATTCCTTCCGTCGTTTCGTCTTCTGCGACAAACGCACTCGAGTCAGCGTCGTCACCGCTTTCTCTGCTGCGTGCGAGAAAGTTTTTTTCTTCTTCTCGATCAAATTGATACACTGAGAGACCCATTTTGTTGAATAAAACAAAATTGACTCAACTAAATTGTTTGTTTGGATATGAGCAAACAAATCTTTCAGATGATACAACGAAAGCATTTAGTTGGAAAATTTGGTTATATCAACACACAAGTTTGGTTGAGTGAACATGCGCAGAATCCTTTTATAATATTCAACTAAACGATTTGGTTCACGCAACGAACACAATTATTTAGCATCAAGGATTATTTTATTTGTGTTTTGTGTTAAAATACACCAAAATTTTCAATAATTAAAGCACCATTGCAATAGCATATTCTTGAGACTAAAACAAGTAAAAAAGTCCTGTGCTACTTTTCCCTCCGACAAACAGTTATCGAGATATCATAAGCTAAACATTGAAAAAAGTTATAAATTTTCTCTCGAATATCTCAAATAGTATTAGGCAAATCAAAACATGTTTCAGACAAAAGTTGTTCATATTAGTAGAATAAGATAGTATAATGAACACAATAGGGAGTTCCTTTTAAAAAATTGAAGGTGACCTTCACGTGACCTTCATATGACTATCCAAGGTCAAGTCAATGACACCGCCTTATGTCCCCCTTCGAGCCAAACAACTTTTGTTTGAAACGTTTTTCCGTATCTTTCATATTTTTGGAGATATTTGCATGGATCATTTAAAATGAGACACCCTGTACATTTTAATAAATATGAAAACGACCTGGCAATTCTTTATCATAATAAAACACAACGTTTCGGTCAGTAATACTGGTCCTCTTCAGGTAACAAACTTACAAGAGTGCCTACAAATATAAGATTCGTCAGATTAGAAATGTGAAAATTAACTAGTCAGAATTCTTCAATGTCGCCAGCGGTAATTAACAACTTCAGCGTTTTTATTGACCATATCTGGCATTTTTTTTAATAATACAGAAAATTTTTTGCGAAAAAGATTACTTCAGCCAGGGTCGAATTGGTGAGACGCCCGCCTAGAGAGTAGGGAAGTCCAGGTTCAAACCCTGGCTGAGGTAATGTTTGTCGCAAAAAATTTTCTGCATTATTAAAAAAACCCAGATATGGTTAATAAAAACACTGAAGTTGTTAGTTACCGCTGGCCACATTGAAGAATTCTGACTAGTTAATTTTCACCTTTCTAATCTGACGAATCTTTTTGTATTCAATGTAAACTTGATAAATCGTTGAGTTGAATTCGCTTCTTAGTCGCGGAGACTTCCGCGTTGCGCCGGAAGTCCCCGAGAGATCTCTCCTGCGGAGATAAAGTCTTTTGAGAGACTGTAATTAGTTTTATTTTTCTTGTGTCATACATAACCGACCTCCTAGAGCGACCTGTTTCGTAAAACAATATTACTGTTGTCGCCACGGAGGACGCGTCGTTATGTAAATTCGCTTAGAATCTATTCCTTATATGCAATACTAATAAAACATATTTTTATATTTTCTTCTTGCGTCTTCTACGAAGCATAATTGTCGCGAACTCCAGAGAATCAAAATTAAAAAAATTGTAAACTACTTCTTGTGTAAAATTTAAACTAATCGTTCCGAGTTTGTTGCTGAGGATGACCAAGTTAGATCGAAACGTTCAACGTGTGTTCGTATGAATAAAATTGATTTGGAGATTAACTAATATCTTGAATCAACCTGTGAGTTGGTCGTGACTTATAATTTTTTTTTATAGCTCGCGGCATCATAAAGTTACGGCATTTTTCTTTCTCTCGCTTCTATGTATTTTCACTTGTCCCGTTTTGCAGGCGATAACGTTGCTGTCGGCGATCAGCATGATTTCGGCGCAATGTCTGACAGAAGACGATGTTCCCTCGATGATGGACCCGACGTCGAGGGTGTCGCTAATGGGCGCCCGCTTTGACTTCGCGCTCGACAGTTTGAAAAAGACCGCGTTGATCGAGTCGAGGGACAACATCTTCTTCAGCCCGCACAGCATACACCAGGCGATAACGCTGGCGTACTTCGGCTCTCGCGGCACCACCGAGGCGTCCCTGAAGCAAGCCCTCCGAATTCCAAATGAGCTCACCAAAGTCGACGTGCAACGTTCCTACGCCATCGAGAGATCGCTCAATCAAGTGGGTTCCCAGGTGAGCGATTCCGGCGCGATTGCATAATTACGTGATTTACTTCGTCGTCGCTGAAGGTATGTCAAGGTGACCGTCGCGTGGTTTATTATCCTTACACCACGCTGGGGATAGACCGCGCTTGGGTCTCCAAGGTGGCTGTTCGAGAATCGCGGATTCCCTTGGCCGACTTTCGTCTTGTTCAACGAGATCATCTTGTTCAGCGAGACATTGCACGGGCGACTTTAAATCACGTAACTTTAACGATTTCCGCATAAAGACACCGATAAGAAGTGAAAATGAATCTTTTGCCATGCATTAAAGTACTCGCAATGCGTCAAAACTTGCGCTGTAATATCGAAGTATACACTGAACAAAAGGCTTGGTTATAATAATCCAAACTCTGTTAAAAGTGGTACCTAGGTCTATGGTGAAATAGTTTCAACTAAACGCATAGGTTCTTATGACGATATAAATTAGTTGAAGTTAAAACATTGCAGAATTTAGTTGGCTCAACTAAATGCAAAATTTACTCTTTCAAAATGGTTACAATTATTACCAAACGTTTTGCTGTTATTATCAAATTCAGTAATAATAATGAAAATTCTTTCGAAAATTGTATCACTATGTGCATCTCACAACCTAGAATTTGTTTTCGGCGTAGTGGGGCAAAAGATCTTATTTGTTATCACAGATAATCTCTTGGAAAATAATGATTGTGATAAAGCGAAGTTTGCAAGATATTTTTAAATAAAACAAGAAAGGAAAGGAGGTGAAGCTCTAAAACTCTAAAATTACCGTAAGTTCTTGAAAAATGAATCTTAGAACAGGAAATTTTAAAGACTACCCTGCTCGCAGAAACATTTAACTTTGTGAATAAACGTAGTGAGCTGATAACATAATTTTTGAAATTGAATTTGTACAAAGAAGAAGCAGTAATAGAAAAGGTGGCTCAGGTAACAATGACAGTAACAGTTGAACAGGAACCACACGTATTAAAAAGTAAAAGTGGAGGAGGCTATAAAACACCTCAAATTAAACACAGCACCTGGCTTGGATGAGATCACAGCTGAAATGATAAAACTGCTATCTATTAAACCGGGGATAAAAACTTTCTAAAAGTCGCGCCTGTGTGAACGTACGAATACAGTTTGTAGAAACTCGTTACTTCAGCTATTTCGCGCAGAAACTCTCGGAAGTCTCGAAAGGAACGGGCTCATTTATCCTTGGCATTTTTCATTTCAGATGAGTAAGTCTATAGATTCCTACGATTATCAAATCGCCAATAGATTTTGGGTTACGAACTCCAAGATGCTGCGCGAGTGCATGCTCGACTTCTTCGGGGATCAGTTGCAAGTGACTGATTTCCGTACAAATCCCGCCGAGGTGAGGGATGAGATCAACAATTGGGTTGGCAACATGACGAAGGGCCACATTCGCGATCTCCTGCCGCCGAACAGCATCATGGAAGATACCGACTTGGTTCTGGTGAACGCGGTTTACTTCAAGGGCCTGTGGGCCCATCGTTTCGACCCGAAGAATTCCAAGCGCGATATCTTCTACTCTTCCGGCTCGCAAAACTCTGTCACCACTTTCATGCGTCAGAAAGGCAACTTCAATCACGGTAAACGGTCACTTACTCACTCAAGCTTCATTTCATTCACTTATCTTTACGAAATTTGACTCCTTTAATTAATTGTAAACGAAATATTCTTTATATTTTACTTGCACCCAGGGAAAAATGGAAATATCTCATTATACGTCTCAATCATGTAATATGTAATTATATCCAATTCTAAAATCAACAGATCTTCAGAGAGCTGACACTTTTATGGAATATTCAATGTTTATCATCTGTTGAGAACAAATTGTGTTTTCTTAGGACATTTAATCATAAATTTAGTTAGATCTCAATAGATAACATTGAACATTCAAGGAAAAGTACCAAATCTCTGAGGATCTAATAATTTTTATTGTAGAATTGGATCTCGTAAGATATAAAATTAGATATTACACGATTGAGACATATATAATGAGATTTTTCCATTTCTCCCCGGGCAGAAAATTTGTTCGCATCTGTGAAGAAATAACGTCGTGCATCTTGATAAAATTATAAATATCGAGATGAAATTACAGAAACGACCTTCCATTTAAACGTATAGAAGGCATCACGCGGATGCTTAAAAATCGCTAGAAATCCGACGTGTCGTACACTGCGACCTGATACTTCAACTTTCATTCGTCTACTTTCTTTCTAATCTCAAGTTCTTTTCTCTTCAGCTGTCTCCGAAGAGCTAGGCGCGTATGTCTTGGAACTGCCCTACAAGGGCGATGAGATATCAATGTTCGTGCTGCTTCCTCCGTTCTCCACCGCGCGATCTGACCAGAATCCTTCCGACGAGCCGCAGGACGGCATCCGCCAGCTGGTGGAGCGTATGGCCACGGAGAAGGGGTCCCGAGAGCTGCGCGAGCTGTTGGACGACGGGTTGCCGCCGCGCGAGGTCGAGATCAGCCTGCCGCGCTTCGAACTCGAGCGTGAGCTGCCGCTCAACCAGCTGCTGTACGCCCTCGGCGCCGGCGAACTGGTGACACCCGACATGGCCGATCTGCGCGGCTTCGTCGCGGACGGCGAGCAGACTCTGCACCTCGGTGACGCCGTACACCGGGCCCGTATCGAGGTGACGGAGGAGGGTACCACCGCGGCCGCGGCCACCGCGATCTTCACCTTCCGCTCCAGCCGACCCACCGAACCCGCCGTCTTCAACGCCAACCACCCGTTTGTTTACCTGATCTACAACAAGGCTGAGCACACCATTCTTTTCACCGGCATCTTCCGCACACCCGGCGTATCGCACGCGTCGCAGCCCCTAACTCCCGGTGCTGTTTAGATGGAGTTTACCCCCCCCCCCCCCCCGTGTCGTTTAGGAGAAACTTATCCTCGGGAAGAGTCGAGCGGTGAATGATGCGCCAAGGGTTGACAAAAATTCACCCTTCCACTTGACTAGTTGACACCATATTTGACAGGATCTGTTTCTCGCGTGGCGTTGAACGATTTTTGTTGACCGGAGAACGGTTGGTCCTTTGGGCCCTTGCGAAACCGACGTCGATTTTTAAGCTCGCGAACTTTCGACGGGCCGAGGAAAAAGGGCCTACCACTTTCCCGCGATTTTCCGAGCGGAGTCTGTTGCATGAATCTCATTAATTTATTCTCGTATTGAGGCTTTTATACTTTTTGTGACGTCTTATTTTTAAAGTTAGATAAAGACGAGTGTGAAAACCAAACACAAATTTACACGTAAAGACGTTGACGTTTATTTCTCGACGATTCTGTGTTATAGATAGTGAATCTCGACGAGCGATGATTTCGACTTGAAACAGTTGTTTAACGAATGGTTTTTCTTCCAACCCGAAAAATCAATCACTCTAATGTGTCCGGATAAAATCCTCAAAATTGTAAAGGAATGCGGAGATTTATGTAATGAGAAAATGAATAAAGGGGCTTTTAAATATATACTTTTATGTATAATTATACATGTGCCCTTACGCCCAGTTTCTGACTCTGCCGATAAAATTTCCACTTGGTGCATGGATCTGTGCTATGCATTCTGACATCTAATTTATAAAATTTACATTGTCTACATGAGAAAAGTTGGTGTAAATATCATGCAGATAATTTATGTTAATGTAGTTTTGAATTTCACAGCACAATCCTGAAAAGTAGGCGTAGCATGGACACGCACAAGGTGGTGACTTTATCGGCAGTGTCTGAAGATGCACAGCAAAATAGTTCCAAAAGGACAAATGGGCGTAAAGGCGCGCAAAACAGTCTCTTGAAACGATATCAAGTAAAACGCCGGCGTGGCCGCTCTCAGGTTTCTCTCTGGCAGTACGCTCCGGCATAGGGCACAAAATTGGGAAGAGGGTAAAATTTTAATAACCGTCAATAATTTTTTTTAGTGTTAAAAAATATGTGAAAATTGACCGCTCAGGAATTATCTTAGAAGTACAATGACGCAGATGCAATTATCCGATGTAGCAATCGATCGAGAGTGAACTGCATGGCGAACAATTATGAGTGTATCGTCGAAACCTCTCCAAC
>NW_011967079.1:10366-69486 GCF_000949405.1 Vollenhovia emeryi
CAATGAGGGTATTACAGAAGTATTCGCAAAAAGGCTAAGGCTGCAGAAAACATAATTTTTTAATATTCCAAAGTGTCGTGAAGGCTCCTAAAAAGAAAATATGTAGAAAGGAAAGAGTGCCAATGTGAGCCACGAAATGAACGGAAATTGGTTCTCACAAATCAGAAAGAAAATGTCTCTTTAATAAACGTTTCGACCCTAATAATTTTAAAATTTCCTTTTTTGTTTCATTTTCACTCATTTTAATCTCATTTTAAATGCATTATTAAAACTTAAGAAAAAGATATAAATAATATTTTATATCCTTGGTTGACAATATAAAAAGAAATACAAATAAAAAATGAGAAGTGAAAAATTATAAAGCTAAAAATGATATTAAAACTTGAAAAAATAAGTGAACTTAAATGTATGATAAAGCAAAAAAAAAAGCGAAACCATTCTTCTGCTACGTCGTCGTCGTGGTTCTAGGTAGCGCTAAAATCAAGAATTTTGGGGACTCTTTATCCCCCCAGCTCGGCGCTGGGGCGAGCGAACGAATCCTAGCGTAGGGACGCCCTAGGACAGTCATAAAACGCAGTAATCACGCGTGTGTGTCGTAGATTAAAGGTTAGGTATATGGTTATCACATGCTGATGCGTGCATGCTGACCGAAACAAATGCATATGACGTACACATATGTATACATATTTAACAAATATGCGACGCATGAATAGAGAAGTCAAATGAAAAACGGTATTGGATCGATAAGAATCGGCGATACATGGTAAGTTTCAAAGTACAATATATGTAGAAAGTGAATATTATGTTCCAATTTAAATATTATGTGATACAACATTATTCATGATGGATGCCTTGACTCATTCTCAGTGAATGAATTGGTAAAGGCATGCGTCCACGGATCATAGGAAGGTCCAGATTCAAACCCTGGCCGAGGTGATGGTTCTCGCATTAAATTCTTTACCGTGACCTAATCATGAGGCTTATTAGTAGGAACGGACGTCTGGGCAGTTTTCTGGTGCGGAGCACCACTGCGTGCGAGTAAGTCGCGCGCAGGGGCCCGATTCTTGAATTTATTCGAAGAAGAAACGTATAGGAAAACTCTGCTCTGACAGAAAAGTTGAAAGTCTATTGGCTAAAGCCATGCGAGTAGCCAATCAACTTGCAACTTTTCTGTAAGAGCAGAATTTTCGCATACGTTTCTCCTTCGAATAAATTCAAGAATCGAGCCCCTGAATTGTAACTTATAATCATAATTTTATCAGTCTCATTGTTAATGGAAAAATCCTTTCTGCGCTTTATGCGCATATGTGTCCCACACAGCAAAACAAGTTTCAGAAACCTTTCCGAAAGGTAACTTGGAAATTAATATTGAAATGTAAAATTGAAATCATTCAGAAATGTCTTTGAAACGTTTCATCAAAATCACATGTCATTGAAAGCTTTCCAAAAGATATCTTGGAAATTAATATTGAAATGTAATATTGAAATCATTCAGAAGTATTTCTGAAACGTTATATCGAAATCATTTATGATTCTTCTCACTGAAATATTTCAGAAATATTACAAAACACTTCAGAGAAATATTTCGTACGTAATCTCTAAAACATAGTTTATTGAAATATGTTATTGAATCCTTCTCACTGAAATATTTCAGAAATATTACGAAATATTTCTCTGAGAGAAATGTTTCTATTTTTCTATTTCTATAAATGTTTCTATTTCTCAGAAATATTACGAAACATTTCAAAGAAATATTTCGTACGTAATCTCTAAAACATATATTATTGAAAGCTATCCAACATATAACTTGGAAATTAATATTGAAATGTAATATAGAAATCATTCAGAAATATTTCTGAACATTTTAGAAATATTTCCGACGCATTTCAGAAATATTTTCGAAGCATTCAAGAGATATTTCTGAAGCATTTCAGAAATATTTCAGAAACATTTATGATATCTTATCTACGCGGACATTTCATGTATCTGAAACATGTCTGAAATATTTTTTTGAAAGGTTTCATATTTCATTGACAGCTTTTTGAGAGCTTTCTGAAATATTTCGGTGCTGTGTGGGGTGTACGTTCAGGTCGCACGCCAATCGAGCTCATCGATTCGAACTATTCAGGAGCGTCTCTTCAAATAGATCTCTCCGAAAAGTGTTGCTACCTCTCTTCAGTAAGTATCGCGGGGTGCGAGTGAGTCAGATTATCGCTAAAGTGAGACAGCAATATTTCTCGAGAAGATTCGGCGGTCGATGAAGAAAGACGATTGAAATGTTATTGTCTCACTTCAGCGAGCGCGCGACTCGCTCGCACGCAGTGGTGCTCAGCGCGCGCACCAAGAAACCGGCCCAAACGTCCCGGCCCTACTTATTAGCATTAGAAATTAAATCGCTTATTCGACTTAAAATACACGGATTTACTGCTCCGGCAAACAGCTATGTTTTAAGACCCACAAATGATCAGTGCGCAGTTCACTGGGTTGGAGAAAGCATAGAAAATTGACTCAGAAATATTATTATTAAATCTACAAAGATCCAGCCTGACCGAAACAATATTCCCCACTTAATTATATTAGATTTATATCGGTCCCAATTCACTTATTGTATATTTTATTGATCACATGTCGTAACGAAAGTTTCTTTCGTTTAATTATTTAGTCGGGTGGGAGGGTAATAATGGGGATACAGTGTGTAGGGATGATTGCACTGTGTCGGCGCGCAGTTCTCGTTTTCGAATACTGTCACGATAGGTGGCATTTGGGAATCAACATTAGACTGTTTATTGCGATGGATTTTGCCATATGCCTCGGTGGTCGAATTGGTTGAGACGCCCGTCTAGCGAGAGGGAGGCCCCAGGTTCAAACCCTGGCTGAGGTGATACTTTTTCGCAATAAATTTAGAATAAAATATTTAGACACTAACACCTTGTCATGGCTCTTAGTCCTTTATTCCTTCAAATTTGTGTTTATCACATTTGAGCCATACGAATTTTATTAATTTGGTAATTATATATGTTATTAGATATATTAGGTAAGTAGATATATCGAAATGCCACGATTACGTGATATTTTCGGGATAAATTTTAAGAGAAAATTCTCTCCGCGTAGGTATCGGATTTGTTATCTTTTCTTTCCAGTTTTCATGTAGCCGCCGCGTTCTCATAACGCGTGTTAGTAAACATATAATAACACCTGTTGAACTTGGCTGTCTTGTATATTCTTACATCGGATCCGGAAAACTCGCCGCCTCATTTACAGTGCAAACCGAGTAGACAATCGTCATTGTGCCTCGCTGACAATTTCGCCGATTAAGAAATATTTTTCTGGCCAGTGACAAAAATTGACAAACTTCGTAACTCGTGTTGGGATCGCGTCGACAGCCAAAGGATTGCTACAAAGGTACGCTATATTGCTGCCAATTCTAGCAAGCGAAACGTCTGTTGCACTATATGCAGAAGAAAATCCCCTATTATGAGACAGGAACCTAATATAGGATAAGCGGGGTTTCTGTTAAATTAATAGACATCATCGGTTGATTCCACCTTGAATTTGTTGCCCTTCGAACGAAATCTGTTTAGTGGAAGATTCATTGTTAGATTGTGTAATGGTTGTGATTGAATTTGGGTGTTAAAAGCCCGCTATCTCATATTAGAAATCTATCTCGTAATACAGGACTCTCCTCTATACATTTTCATCTGTGTTACTTTTCCGTTTGTTTCTTATCAATGCATGCGTCCACGCATATCAATTATGTACTAACATTTGCGATCTTTTATTTCTCCCAATCCATTTTTATATCATTTCCGATATGCTCGTGTGTGATTTTTAAAATGTAATGTTATATGTGCAGGGACTAAATTTGTGGACAACTTCCACATGTTTTTTTTTTTTAAAGATGTTGACAGAAGCGCGCTTCAAATTCGCCCTCGAAAGCCTGAAGATGTGCATATTGACGGAGCCGAAAAATAACATTTTTTTTAGCCCACACCTCGTGTACCACAACCTACTCGTGGTGTACTTTGGGGTTTCCGACGATGGGGATGACGAACTGACACTTGAAAAAGCCCTCTATATTCCCAGTGACCTTTCTAAAGCCGACGTCGAACAACAATATGTTCTTGGAGGAATCAAGCAGTTTTGTTACGCAGTAAGTAATTCTTTTCGATACGCCTGGTGTCATCGTACAGGAGGAATGCACATATTTATTAATTAGATAAAAGTTCAGTAAATTCACCCAACACGATGATAACTTAAATGTATAATATATATATATATATCGATATAAATACAAGATGCGAGGAACATTTACTGTTTCAGAGAGAAAAGAGAAAGAGAGAATGTTATTTAACTTTTTAATTTTCTCGTTTTAGCTTAATAAACCCGCAAGCTCCTACACATGTCGTATCTTCGGTAGAATTCTTATTAGTGAAAAAAGAGAAATATTTCTCAGGACATTGAACTTGTTTGAAACTGAGCATTTTGCGAAGGAGGTTAATTTCAATTATCGTCCCCATATTACGAGGGATTTCGTAAACAATTGTGTTGCGGTACTGTCGCAGAGACACATAAAAGAAATGCTACCTCCAGACAGTATCGATGAAAACACCGACTTAATCCTGTTCAACGTGATCTACGTTCAGAGTGAATTAGACTGCAACTTTGAACTCAACACGACGCCTGACGCCAGTGTTCGCAAGAGAATCAAAAACAAAAAAACAAAAAATTCTACGGACACAAATTTGAATAATGGTCACTAGTCACTTTATATATATAATTTCGTTTCGTTCATTTATCATTACCTTTAATAATAATATAACTATTAAATGAATTAGAAACAAAATATTATGTATTTTATTTTACAAGACATTTTTACATGAATGCTGGAAATCGAGCAAAAATGTATTTTTAATGTCTTTTACTTTCATACTTTTTACAATTTGATGAAAATTTCGAAAAGCTCTCCGTTTTTCAAGAAACGTGAGAAGCATTACATAAATTTTTGAAAATATCTTATGCAAATCCGACATTTGATAAGAAACTTAGTAAATGCTCAATATTTTATTTTATCTTGTTAATCTTCCTCTGTTTCTAATTCGTTTCTTTTTTTTCAGGCAAGTCCGAGCGACTAGACGCATATATTACTGAGTTACCTTGCAACGAAAAAAAGATATCGACATTTTTTATCTACCCATCGTGTCATTCGGAATCCGTCAAAGATAAATCTACAGAAAGCGACCGAATTGCCCAATTGATAAAGCGACTGACGACCGAGGAGGGGTCTCGGGAACTTCGCAGGTTGATGGACGTTGGATTAGAGCAGCAAACAGATATGCGGTTTCCGGTATTCAATGTCGAGCTAAGTTTCGATATGAAAAGGCTGTTAGACATGCTGGGTCTTCAGAAATTCATGTCGTCCAACATGGGCGAGTTGCACGAATTCTCTTCCCACAGCCTCAGTATTGGTACCGCAATACATCGAGTCAAGATCGAGCTGACGAGGACCAGTCTCACTGCGACCGCTAGCAACGCATTCATCACCGACGATTTATGCGAATACAACGCGATCAACGTGAGTGATATAGAAACGCGTTCCTCATGTATCTGCCTAATTTACGACAGACTCTATCGCAATATACTTTTCTGCGGCACTATATTGGGAAGCTAACGAAGAAAGTCAAGTCGTAGAGATGTGTGTACACGCAAAGACAATACTACGTTTAGTTGTAGCGTAGCGTCAATTTGTTTTATAGCGAAACTCTTTTCTGTTAAAAAAATTCAGCAATTTTGATTCTCCAGTATAATCAAAATGACGAAGTTTATCACTTTTATCGATGGTAGGCTGTACCAACTCTGAAGAAAGAAGTGTATAAAACTGTTAGAAGAAGCATTTACTATCAAGTACACCTTACTAGTTTTATTTAAAAAAAAACTCCGGTGGAAGTATTTAAGGTAATGCAATCTTAGTTATCGAGAAGTCGCGTGGCGCATGAAAATTTCTTGTGGCAACTGTTTAATCGACCTGAGAGATTTTCGCGTGCGGCAGCTTGCGCCCCCATTGGTCGGATCGGCAAGCTGAATTCTCGAGGTTGAAATCCATTCACCAGACTTGACGTCATTCTGGGCGCCGTTTCTGCTCGTCCTGTGCCGCGCGCACGTGTGCGCGTGCATGCGTGTCTGGCTTTGTGTATCGGCGACCGTTAGGTAGCCGGTAGCATCCGCGAAACACGAGCATCCCGGGATCTGTTGCAGCCGTTGGCATCCCGATTGCGTCACGTGGAACGCACGCACGTACACATGTAACATGCGACGCGGTACGAGATACCAGAAACACGGACGAACGCGAGTTCGTCCTGGTTCGCGCTCCCGAGTCCTTGGCGTATTACGAGACAGCGAGAAGGAGATGAGCGAATTCGAGATCCGTGAGAGACGCGGAGAGACTCGCGCGCTCTTCCTCGAAGAAACATTAAGTCGTCTTTAGAAAAGCCTTTCGGCGAATTCCATTTGGAAACGCCAATCTAGAAGCACTCGTAGACTGGTTGCATCTTCATCTATATTCGTTTTCGTTTAGATTTTTCAGCTTGTTGCGCCCGTACGTCTTTAGATTTTTTTTCCTCTCTCGTTCTTTCGCCTGTTCCATTTTGAATGATAAAAGCTTACGCTTAAGCCTGTTCTACAACGTGCTCTTTGTGTCTGGAAACATTTTCTTAACAAATCCATAAAGGCTCGGATATGTTAAACAAAAATTCGAAGAAAGAAAAGGGCTCGGAGCCGTGACAGGATGTTAGTGTCTAAGTAATTTTATTATAAATTTATCGCGAGAAGATATTACACCTCAACCCAGTGCCATTTTGTAGTCAATAGATACGTTTACAAAATTTGTGCAAGTTGACAAATTGTATACGTCGTACAATCGTACATGGTCGACAAATTTTTCAAACGTTTTAATTTGTTTACATTGTTATATTGTTAAAGTAGAATGTTTCTAGATGCAGAGAGCACATAGCACATTTTGTAGGCTTTATTCTCTCGAGCGTAATGGAAGAATACGCATATCCGATTGCATGCTCACGATTGATACTTGAAGAATAATCGAGCAGAAAATCGAAAAGCGGATTGACCGTCGATTGCATTTCGATAAATGATTATGCTACGAAGGAAAGATTTCGCACTCCAATCTTCACGAATGAACGATGAAGATTCTTTTCGCGTGAAGTAAAAAGAACGTAGCAAAACTGTTAGATAACTTCGAAGGCGCTATCGAGATCGGTACAGTTTAACGACGATAGTTTATGGTCGTTTGTTCGACGAGATTCGCGAGATTCTTCGCGTTGTCCCGAGGTCGCGCGTCTTTCATCTTCGGCTGCATAAAATTAGCAATTATTATCGCACCGGCGAACCCAGCTTCTTTTTTTCGTGTCCGAATACGTTAGCCGTGGGCGTGTGACGCGATATGACGAATGGCGTCATTCGATGTGAATTCCTTACACTGTTGACAATGTATTTCACTTTGGAAAAACCGTCCGTATTATTTTACATCATTCGAATCGTGGATGTACGTCAACCACGAGTCTTCAGCCACGAAAGCGAGTCATGAGTGAATTAACACGTACGCAAATATTATCCGTGTGCATGGTCTCGCTTCTTTTACGACCAGATTGGCCCACGAATAAGATTAAAAGGGGAGAATCAAGACCAACACTGCTGGAAATAATTCTACAAAATTCTACAAAAAAAAATAACATATGCTACAAAAACTAAAATATAACTGCCAGAATCTAAGAAATTCTATGTCGATTTAAAAAGTGTTATAAAAATCAACATGAAAATGCTAGGATTGAAACACTTTTGTTAATTTTTGTAATATTCTACAAGCAAGCAAATTTTTTAATTTTTTAAGATTTTGTTGTTTCTCAAATTTTTAAAACAAGTAAAGTTTTGTACTAATTTTTACAAAACTGTACATTTTCATGAAATACTACTTGCAATAATTTCTTGATTTGAGAACATTGTAATTTGTGATACTGTTTCGTAGAATTTTTACAAAAAAAAAATGTTTCAACAAAGATATAAAAACTACAAATTTCTATTTCAAGATAATTTTTTTGTAGTTATTTACACAATTATTTTTCCGCTAGGGAATTGCACACTAGGAAGTTTCGAACATTATTCTATTCCTTATTCTCTAATAATTGACTCGAGCAATTAAGTAATAAATGTTTCGGCTTTAACAAGCCTTCTTCAGTACAATTTTAAATTCACATTAATACTAGTGAAGCGATAATTAAGATTTTATCGTAATACATAAAAGTAAAAATAAAAATAAGAAGTTATCACTTTAGGGTAAAAAAATAACGTACTTCAAGAAAATAAATTAAAAACGTATATAAGAATATACGTTAACAAAAGGCTGTGACAAAGAACGGACACAATAGTTCGTGTATAAAATTCAAGACTTTTGACAAGAAGTCAAGTCATGGTAAGGAATTAATGTAATTCGAATGAATAAAGTTAAGATAATAATTAGCTTCACTGACGTTTCCGGTCGAAACTCGCTAGAACTTCTTAAAGATGCAAATGTCTGAGGAATTTCCGAAACGTACGAAACAATTGTTAATTTAATTAATATATACAGATTTGTAAAACAGATTATTTCACTTACATCAAATAATTTTGAACAAAATTTTTCAAGATACATTAAAATCTAAATTTGAAGTTTAGTGTAACGGTAACAGGTTTTTACGCGTACGCCTGGCACCATTTTTATGTCTTTTTAAACAAATAATTTTTTAATTAATAATGCGTGAATAATTCGCTCGGTTTTAAATACTTAAACTTGCGAATCTGAATCCAAACCCGTCTCTTGAAACAAACAAAAAACTATTCACAATTTATTATATTGAAATTACGCGCGATAAATATGTAAAATTCCAGCAATTTTTCCTAATCTCGTTTCTTCACGTAATTTATTTGATCTTTCTCTTCAACAATGTTACATCATTTTATATAGGTACTTATTTTCTGCCTACAGTTATTTCTACATTTTTTCTCTCCTTCTTCTTATGTCTTTTCGAAGACTCTATAATTATCGTAATTGTAATTTTGCGTCCGAGTGCGAAGCAGCGATATTAATGCTTTTTCAATATTAATCGATTTAAAAAAAGAAAAATAGGAGAATTCGGGCCAAACAGCTCGATAAGAAACGCATGAATATCATTAAGGAATATCTTGGAGTAATCGGAGCTGGTCCTGCCGGATTGTTTTTCACCGGTATGGCGAAAACTCGTCGTCGACCGCCTTCTTTTTTATCCACCGAATGCGGGATCGGCGCTCGTATACAGCCACTTTCTTTCTCCCGACGATGACGAGGACGGCGCTGACGGGGACGACGACGGCGACGGGTCGAGTCGGTCACGCGCACTTTTTCGCGCGACGTTCTACATCCTTCGATCGCGCCCGGTAATTATATGACTTCGCCCGACTATGACGCGAACGAGATCGTCCGATCGGGTCTACGCGCGGCGCAACGGCGTCACGCGTGTCAAATTCCGCACGGTCATTCCGCCGGCGCGTTTTTCCCAAACCGCAAATCGGTCGACGTATACAGGGCGTTTCGGAGCAACGACGGACGCCGAAATGTCGCCGCGTCGACGGTTCTTACATCGGTCTGGGATCCTACAGCCGCTGGCGAACTCGATCAATGTCGATAAGGTAGGAGACGGAATTAACAACGTCAATTAACCTCAAATTAGTAAAACTTAATTTTTTTCATTTTTATATAAAGTCGATCAGCATTGTCTAGATTTTGCTGCGTACTTTAATTCCGTAAAAGAGCTTTGCATTTCTATAAAGCCAATTAAAAGATTACTTCTAACAAAGAATGTCGATAAAACAGACGTCTTTAGGATCTCCTTACGGCCGAATCAGACTAGCAATTGCAGACTCAAATTGGATTGGGATTGACTGAAATCTTTGCCATTTTGTACTTCAAGTGATGCTGACGGAAAGTTACTATTGCCACAAGTCCATCCTATGAGCCGTTTTTGTTCTAAGGTAATGAAGAATAATTCCGCGATGCCACAATAAACTGCGAGGTAAATCGCTTTTCAGTTCGGAGTTGAAGCTCTCCCTTAGATTCTCTCTCGCGTGGGATCTGAATTTGTGCTTTTACAGGACGAGTTTTCCAAAGTCTTCCGAATTCTTGATTCGTGTCATGTTTCCTCGCTCGCTCACGGCGATGGACAGTCGTCAAACTTTTCCTGGAAGAATCCGACATCCCGCGACTGAATTTCGAAATTCGTGAGGTCGCGGTTCGCGCCGCGAATGTAATCTCGTAATCGTCCGGGCAGGGATTCGTAGAAGCTATTTGAGGCGAGACAACGAAGGGGAGAGAAAAAGAAAGAAAGAAAGAAGTATCCGCGTCGCGCGTGGTTATGACCGGTCGCAGAAATTGCGACAAAGGCGTTTTGACGCGCATGGCTGCTCTTCGGGCCCGGCTTCGTCATCTCAAAAGCACTTGTTCGTACTCGCAAAACAATTTTTTGTTTAACGCCGCGGAGCTCTACCTTTTGCAGAAAGGATTAGTTTCCGTTGCATCCTGTGGTACGCAAAAATACACGGAGAGAATTTTCTTTTAAAATTTATCCCGAAAATCACATGATCGTGAGACAACATGGCATTTCGAAGAATTTTATGAGAGTTTTTGAAATTTTACCATACATTTTACTAGTAAAATTTAAAAGATCTCGTAAAGTTCTCCATAATAAAATGCCATGTTGTCCCACGATTGCATGATTTTCGGGATAAATTTTAAAAGAAAATTTTCTCAAAGTTATTAGCTGAAAATTTACTACACAGAGAGAATTTTCTCTTAAAATCTATCCTGAAAATGTAACCGAGGTATCTTATGAACCCGTAAGTCAACTCGCGATAAACTTAAAAAAATACTTGACCATTGGAGAAAAACTTGAATCAGCTAACGATAGACGTACGTGGCCGAAGTTTACCTTAGGAAAATTTTCCAAAAAGTAATTTCTTTCTTTGACTGCAGCGGCAGTTCCCCAGCAGTTCCATTACTTGTAAGTACACAATCTAGTACGCCAGCACATATTTAAGCAAACGATACTATTTTTCCTACTGGATTGCATACGAGAATCAATAAGGATGCAGAGTTTTGGATCAGGTGACTTTAAAGGCCATTCTACAATTGCGTAAACGTGGTTGTTAACAGTTGTACAGTGTTGTAAAACACAGTTTTAAACTAGCATTTCCGATTGTAAAGCCTGTTGTAAAAGATGGTTGAACTTCATCTTTCACGACTACAACGACGTAGGACGTCAAAATTAACCAATCATTCACTTTAATTCTGACGTATCTCACTCTATTGTATATTACTTTAATATACAACACTTACTACTACTTCTACTCCTACAACCCTACAACTACGTTTACGCAATTGTAAAATGGCCTTTAAGGCTAAATCCTGATTGTAAGCGATCCAGTAGGAAAAATAGCATCGTGTACCGTTGGCATAAGTAGATATTAATATTGCAAGTAGAGTGAACAAGTAAATTTTTTTCAGAAAAATTGCCTCGAATCTTACAAGTTGACAGAAAAAAATGGAAGCTGGTCTCCGCCACTGGAAAAAAATCATCCACTAAATAGACATTTACAACGTCTAGTTTACTTATCCGAGTAATTATGTTAACGCGAGATATTTTCTGCATTCCTCGCGCGAAACCACGACGCGATCCGCGGCTTTTTATCCCCCGTGCCTCGTAGAAAGACGGACGCTTCGCGAGATAATTGACGACCGAACGTTCATCCGTATCGCCACGGTGACGTCGACGAGCGGAGGAATGACGACCATGATATTTCGTTACACTCTTTTCTTTACAGCGCAGGCGGATCTGCATCTCGCGAAACGCTGAAACTCCCGTGACCACCGTAATTGAGTCGCGGGCATATTTCGGGGCCCATAGATCCCGCTTATCGTTCGCCAATTAATTCGCCAATTGGCCGCGACGGTCAATTTAATCGAGCCGACCGGGAGACCGCGAGGCCCTTCTCTTCGAATCGCGTGCCTTTCGTTTGTCCTGATTCCATTGCCATTTGTCGTCGACGCCATTATCGTTATTGCATTCATAATCTACGCCGTCTCGAAGACAGAGATATCGCCGTAAGGGCGGCCGCCTTCGGTAGATTCAACGTCGCCGGATAACGATCGTAATGCAAATTGCGCGAATTCTACACCCGCCCTTCTCCCCGGTTCCCCCCCCCCCCTCTACCGGTGAGGCGAGGAGGCAAACTAAAGGATCGTGCAATCGCAATCGCGCGGAAAAGAAAGAAACGCGCTCGCAATGGGGAAAAAAGGCGCGTCACGCGGCGGTCGATCTCGTATCTGTCGGTAGATAACATCGAATTCCAATGGCGGCTCACCCACTCACAATCTGGTGGGTGAACTCCACGCTCGTGATTCGAGCGAAACGCGCCCGCGCGCACTGGGAAGGGCCTAAAAATTTCGCGCGTATCATAACGTCCAAAGTTATTCCCTCTTAAATTTTTATGTCGACGTGCAAATAGAAAATGTGCGTCAATTTGGTGCAAGCTTATTTTTTCCTATTTTTTATTTTCACTTTTAAGCGCGAGATATAAGTGGAAATGTAGAAACTTTCATGAAGATCCTAAATTGAAACAGAGTTTACGGTAGACATGAAATATCGCATTTTCGCGTACGATTTGATGAAAGTTGTTTCATCTAAACGAGAAAGCGTAATGATAACGAAATAAAAGTTAAAACTAAAATATTATACGTAGATAACAAATATTTTTCTTGGACTATCATTTGCACTCTGATATCGTTGAGGTAAAAAGTTTATATTGAAAAATGCACAAGTGCGTTTCGGCTTGCTAGAATTAGCACATTATGTTGCTGTTAATTCTTCAAATTGCGTGAGAGAGAGAGAACGAGAGAAAGAGAGAGTGAAGAAGGAGAACACGTGGACAATTATTTTGAAATGTCTTGAGATCGAAAAAAATGTCCAGGCTGACGCTCTACATTATTGTACAATGCATAAACGAGTATTTTTGAATTCCTGGGGCCGTAACGGGGGAACGTGTTCTCCGCGCTCTGGATACAAGCCTGGCGGATAAACGCCGTCGCCACCGCCTCTAACATTTACCCATAAATCAATTTAATCGTGCGTACAGTGCGATAAGCATCGCGCCGTGGTAATGTAATCGTCCCAACGCACCTCGTCGCGGCGTCGCGTCGGTCCAGATCGTATAGTTTCTCTGCCTCGTCGCAAAAACTTCGAGATCCAATGCACTCCCCTCCCTTCCCTCGATGCGAAGATTTATCTTCGCCTAGCCCTCGATGCTGCCACGTACACGTGCGTGCGAACGCATTTGCATGCGGGTTTCGCGTGACGTAAAGTTTTACTTTTCCAAATGCGATTTTTATCGTATTCGCAGGAAAGTGTTGTGTAAAAAGAAATTTTCAAAGCCGACGGAACGTCCCACTACTTTTAAATTCTGGGATTTTTGAGAGCTGCAAGTAACAATGGATTCAAATGAAATTACCTATTCTAGTGTATTAATTCTTATATACCGTATATTAAAATTTATTGATTTCTGAGAGCAATTTTTGGCTAACCTAGTTTATATTAATCTATTTTTTCGCAGAATTGATTTCAGGGTTTGCGACTTGACTATCTAATTCTAATGATTTCAGAAGGCAAAAGTTGGCTATTCAGGTTAAAAAATAGCCTATATTTTTCGCAGAATCCTACTGAATATCTATGCCAAACTTGCTTCAGATCGGCCCATTGATATAGAATTGTATAAAGAACATACAGATAGAATTTCACTTTTATATGTATATATATGGATTATTATTATTTTATTGTAATATTATTATTTTTATATTACAATTTTTACTATAGCGGCATTTGAAATGTTGGATTATGATTATTAAATATTGTTACATTACTTTTATTAACTGTTATTTTTTAACTGTTATTACGGAATTCCGCGAAATTACTCAGATCCAAGGAGAGTGCGTAATCGGTCGATAGCAGCGCGTTCCATTTTCATCTAATTGGCCGCTTGCTTTGGATTTTGCGCGCTCTTAATTGCGGCCAGGAAAGTATCAGCATGGCCGGCATAAAACCTCGCCGCCTGCGTCCGCGCGCATCCGCAGGAGCGCGGAATCTTTGGGACTAAATAAACGCCGCGGCCACTAGAAACGCCTCTCGCCTTAACCCGTGGCTCCTTTTTTTTTAACATAACTGCGCGGTTTTTGTTTAAACAGAATCGAGTCGTAGTCACGGAAGATTGAGGACTTTCTTAACTGCGAGGTAATCTCTTAACCCATTAATTGTAATATAAAGAATTATAATTTGTATATTATTGATGTTTAGAATCACGCAGATGACGTCGCAAAGTTAGGAAAACATGACATTCCGCCAGAAATTCACTCTGAATTGTATTTTAATTGACATTAATTGGATTAAAATATTAAACATAGGTAAAAAATCCATAATTTTGAAGACGTAAATTAAAGTGAATTTAAATAACGATGATAATAAAAATAAGAAGGAGAATATAGAGATAGTAAGTAATCAAATTAATTTTACTTTGGTATAAATAAAACAATTATTTTACGTTCGGCTTCCTGTCTTTTTGGGAAAAGAAGGTGTTTTGGGATTGGCATTGCGTATGTTTGTATATTACCTGAGAGAGGGAAGGTGGAAAAATTAATTTAAATAAGATTGAGATATATACAAAGAGAAATTAAAATAGATATTGAACAAGAATGTTATTCAAAAAAGGTAATTCATGAGAAAGAAGGCCCGAGCATAACCGGGTAAGGCCACTAGTAATTAAATATAATAATAACAATTCATTTAGTTTAAGATTCATTAATTACAACTTGTGTGTGTGTGTGTGTGTGTTGTGAAAAAGAGTTTATTTATTTATTTTTAAAGGATAAATAAATCCTTTTCCCACATACAAACTTCAAAACACGCCATCGCAGGGGGGTGAAGAGGAATCGCCGAGTGAAAAAGATAATAATACATTGAATAAATCGGAGTTAATCAATTCTCGACGAAAGCTCGCTCTCTATCTTGGGAAGGTTCGTTTACTCGAAGGTTTATTTTAAGAAGGTCTAGCTGAGGTCGTCGACGGTTAGGTTCAAGGTTCTCCGATATAATAAGCGGAGGTATGAGGCTCCGGCCATTGAGGAAAAAGGAATCATTAAGTGGTTCATCCTGTGGAACAGGGCGCGCATGAATTATTCACGTGCTGCTCTCTTCCCCAATAGTTTGCTCGAGGAAAGTGAAACCTTCGGTCAAGTTCAACGACATCGACAAGTCCGCTAAGATTGACAAACAGCCGGTCTTCTTCCTCGCGATAGGCCCTCGACTTAATTTTGACACGAACAACAGTACATCGTTGCTTGAGGTTTAAGTAACGATATATTGATAATTTTTCGATAATTTTGTTGAAGAAAATTCATCTCTAAATTAGTCGAAGAGGCCTCTAGTTTATTTTTAATATAACTGACATGACAATATTGCCTTATATTTAGAGACAATTAGATCAACACTAGGATTGCTAAATAGATTCAGTTTTCACTGGCCCCCTGAAAGATTCCGCTTTAATTTTTAAGGTTAAAAAACACCACTAATTGTTAAACAACTTTATTACTTACGCGTAATAAATCCCCCTTTTTTACGGCACGTCCGCCGTTAATGGATCAACGCGCGAGGTGAGAATACGGATCCCGGCGGCTCTTTTACTTTCATTTAGCCGCCGAACCGAGAGAATCCACGTGATTTTCCATGAGAGACTGAATTTATGTAGCTTCAAAGAGGCAGCAACCTGCAGCGATTTATCGAAATCGCGCGACCGTGAAACTATGAACAGCTCGAGCGTTTCTTTTTAATCGCGCGCGCATGTGCCGCGATACGGTCGGCACGAAGAAGACGTACCTACCTCGCGACGCGCGTTTTAGATGCAGTTTTACGAGATGTCTACACGATCTCGTGCCCGCTATCGGTGTAATGTAAAAATGGACTTAACGTGCAAGTAATAGATGCTGCATGCAGGTACGAGCGGAAAATTTTACGTGCAGATATAAATTGTTAATTGCACATCGCATATATCGTATTTCTCTGGCGTATGAAATACGGATTCTGATAATGGAGCCATTAATTACGTTCGTTATTATACTGCAGCGCGATTTGATTTTCGCACGAGCAAATCTTCGTGACAAGTCTCTCGATACATATTTATAGCTAGGCCCGGCTAGTCCCGGTTATGTAAATCGAGTCGTATTTATAGTCGCGCGTAGTGAAGTAACACAACGGCGACTATTGTACGACGCGCGTTTAGTAGAACATAAGCATTGACTTGGACAATTTATTTGAGCGCGATTAAAGCGAATGTCTTTTTGGAATTTGCGCTGGCGAGCACAAAATGCAATTATACTGAAGGACACACGAAACACCTCATTAGATGTACATAAAAAAGTGATTTGGTGAAAATATTTCAGATGTAACAAGTTGATATTTTCTGTTAATATTTCATGAATATCGCACTTAATGTGTTTGACTGAGCTCGAATGACATGAAAGACGTGTAAAAGGTACGTCGCATATTCGGTCAAGTATTTATACTAATCATACGTTTAATCCAAATTGTGGTTTAATTTACTTTACTGTAGTTAAATAATTCATGCGATTATGACGTGCGTGCAAGCGCACATGCCGGCCAAAGCGAAGCGCCGAAGTCTCTGCGCGTAGAGCCGACCGGACACTTGCGCCGCGCGTTGAAGTCTCCAGGCACGCGTGGAGATTTCGATGCCAACGTACTTCTTGATAAAAAGCGACGCCCACTGCGCGCTCAGCGGAGACTTTAACGCTTCGCCTGGCCAGTCAGCATGTGTGTCGCTTTGTTCATGCAGTTGCATTCGCGCCACAATTTCGGACGTGCGCTAAAATCCTGTATATATAAAATCCTAATTATTATAAGATATTACAGTGTAATAAATTATTTAACGGCAACATTCGCTTCTGCAGTTTCTAAAAATATTTAATATCAACGGAAATAATGTATCTGCTCCGAAGAATGTTTTCTAATTTTGTCATGTTCTTTCCAATTTAGTAACTTTCATTTTTTCTAACGAATTATGTAGCACGGCTTATTAGCGCGTGTTATTATGTGGCAGTCATAAAATGTGACAAACTCATTTAAATAACACGAGGTTGATTCCACTCGGCCGCGTAACCATAACTTTCCCCGGGCGGGCGAGAAAAATGGCGTTTAATTTAAGCCTGTCTCGCGCGCATCGTCGGTCGATAAGGTTTATCATTTTTGCGGCCTACGACGGCGGCGTGTAATTTATTTCAAGCGAGCGTAATTTCGAGTCGATCGATATAACATACCAGTGTTCCGCTTGTGCGAATTGCGAGAAAATCGCGAAGATCTCTACTTCTCATTCCTTACTTGGTATATCGGCTTACTCGACTATTAATTATTGGTTGAAACATAACACACGTGGGAAACGAACGTCTCGCAAATTAAGGAAATTAATATTAATGCGTGCAGAAAGAAGTTTTAAATCAACAACTGCTGCTGTGAGTCTTCGCCCAAGGTCTCCGCATTCCGGTTCCAAAATTAAACTGAATCGAAATTGCGGCGGAATCAAAACAGAGAACGATTTCTATCTTACAATTTTCTTTGTTTGAAAAACAGCGTCGCAAAGGCATTGCCTCTCAACTTTCAACGGGAAGCGAGGCAGAAAACGTACGTCCGATTAATTTTCGGGAAAGATGCCAAAGTAGCTCAGCCATATATCCCGCAATTAATTTCTCGCCCGCGGCGATCGGGAATTATCGAATGAACGGACGATATCGCTGCTAATGCGCGATTCCTCGCTCGCTCGTTTTAGAAATCGTGTCGTTAATTCGACGCTGTTCGCATAGTTGGGTAGCGTATTTGAAAGTGGAGACTGTACGGTTTAAGGTATGACTTATCGATGGATATGAAAGACAATGTCCGCCAGCGCTCGCGGATCCGTTCCATCTAATTGGAAAATAGTTGTCATCCACTCACGCGCCTTTCTTACAATTCCCCGTGTGATTAATAACACTTTCTAAGTGCGGGGTTTAGATCACAAACTATTTCTGTGGGTATTTTAAGTTTCATTTTCCAAGTTTTCGCAAGTTTACCAGAACTTGGAAAATCGCGAAACATTTGTAAATGAATCAGGCCCGTATTTTGAATCCTCTTTTACCGACAAAGGCTTGTAACCAATCAGAAGACTTGTTAGCCACTTTTGGAGGCGCTTTTATTGATAAAAGAGGGTTCAGAATACGGGCCTTAGCATTGATCTTCTTAACGTGACAATAATTAACTCTTTGAAAGTCAATCGGTGGATTATCGCTGAAAACAGTGAATAGTCGCAGATTTATAGTCATAGGTGTACCACTGCGATTTTCAATAGTATATTTGTAACTGCAAATCAGTGACTAGTCACTGTTTTCGGTGATAACCCACCGATTGACTTTCAGAGAGGATACTTGATAATCGGAGGATGTTCGCGTGAAACATTCCACGTAATTAAAACTTTCGAGGTCCGTTACTTCATACATGTGTATACGTAATACGACTTGTAGGTGGATCTGTGTGAAAATTGACTTTAATCTACGGGAAGGTCAAGCGGCCGATCCTGCGGCTCGAGTGGAATAAGAAATTATCGATCGGCGACCCGATTCCGCCAACGATAAAAGGATATAAATTGCGGATGCGGAGACTGCGGTTTACGGCGAAGCTCTCAGCAAGTCCCGGTATGATCTCTAAATGACTGCAAACACTGTAGAGCGATCCGACTTTCTCTCTTATGGGCGTCTCGTAAAATCGCGCGTTTTATGTAAAATCGCGCCGTCGTAATTCGTTTAAAAGCCTCTCTCGCGCTTGAAACGCCGGCGAGCCAATGACGTACGGGATCATCGGAAGCGCGCTGATTTTTTTCTCTCGCTTTTCTCCCCCGGCCTCCCAGCGTCATACGAACGTGCGCGCGTAGAGCGTATTCTGAGAGTATCGCGTTCTTTTCTGGCCGCGCTGTCGCGATTTCGAAGCGGAACACCGCGAGAGTTTCTCTGTCATGGCCTGACATCCGGTACACCCAAGTGTACCTGTTTCCAGGAAATCCGAGAAATGCCGCGGGCCACGGCGACCGAGGGAGGTAAATCCTTCAAAACGAAAACGTGCCGCGCGATAGCTTTCTTTCTTTGTGTTTCCTTTCTCCCTCGCCGCGCTTCTTGCACATTTTTGCGAAGGCGTGATGTTCCAAAGGCCATCAGATGACCTTGCAAAGAGAGATTCTTGGGCCAGTTTAGAAGCAATTTAGCAAGAATGTGGCCATCATTTATCGCGACTTTTAAATCGCTCGTCATTTGAAAATTATTGATGACTTGACCTGCCGAGAAATTAATTCACTCCAAATCAGGCGAGGAGTTGGCTGTTAAAAATACATTTCGTAATTTCGGGACATCCTATATTGCGTGTACAGTTACAGTTACTACGATTGTTTACTTAATATTGTATTAAAATTGTTGAGAAGCAGGAAATACAATTTTGCTTTGCAATTCGTGGAAATTTTATTACATAGAGAGAATGTTCTCTTAAAACGTATCCTGAAAATCATAATCGTAAGACAATATGGCATTTCGAAGAATTTTATGAGTTTTCAACTTTTACCATACATTTTACTAGGAATTAAAATGTTTTTAAATTTCACTAGTAAAATGTATAGTAAAATTTCAAAAAACTCTCATAAAGTTTTTCAAAATGCCATAATTGTCTCACGATTACATGATTTGCGGGGTAAAAGAAAATTCCCTCCGTGTAGGCATTCTTCGTTTTACGACCTTGTAGTCTAAGATAATTCAACAGGAAGAAACTAATACCACATATCATTAACTGTATCGTGTCATGAATTTTACTAGATGCGAATGACTAACAATAAGTTAAATAGCAACTAAGTCGCAACGTTCGCATTGATGTACAACATTTAATTAAATGTTCCTTTTTATCATATCCTAAAATCTTGTTGCTAGGCCAATTTACGACGGAAATACCTATTATTTACTTTGTTAACCATTTCATATTGTACTCGTACTATTATTGCATATCGGAAACTCTCGCTAGAGTTGATTTGCGCTGGGACGAACGCGATCGCCGTCTTCCGATCCGCGAGAGCGTCGATTTGACAAAGGTCGGGAGGTCGGCGATACAATGTAGACTCTCGGATGAAGACGATGCAATCGCGCGGACCTATAGATGAGATCACGGGGCGTTCGTTCGTCTCTCGCATACGTGTCCGATGCTGATGGCAACGGTGGTGGTGGTGGTGGTGCAATGCTGCACGCTGCACGCTGCATTTCAATGATGAATGGTTGTGAACTCTCACGGATGGGCGCGCGCGAGCTCGGCTCGCGGAAAAGAAAAGAGGCGAGCAAAAAAAAAGGAGAAAAGAAGAGGAAAGAAGGAACGAGCCGTGCGCGATCGACGGCTTACATCGTAATTGCATTGAATGCATTCGCGCCTCTTATCCGCGGCGCGTCGCGCTGCAATGGGTGCAGCAGCGACCGCAACGCTCTTGCAGCAACATTGTGTTCCGGAGAGGCGAATATCGCGATTATGGCGATTATGGCGGCGGTACACCTTGCGGGCACGAGCGTGATCGCCTAATTCCTGTCCTGTCCTGCCCGGGAATAAATCCTTCGTGCCCCGCGCCGTGAGGCCTTGAGAGTCGAACTCTCCGTCTAATTCGCGGGAATAAGTCGCGCGGCGATTGCCGCAACCTGCGATACTGCGCCTCCACGAGAGTCGGGTGTTAAATAAACACTCTGGCCCGAATCGCGTGATTTATTCAACCGTTGCGTACGCAACGTCGTACCCCGAACAAAGTCTTGCAGTCAGTTTCGTGAAAATAATTTAAAATTACGACGAGTGCCACATTTAAAGAGAATCAAATCGCGTGCGCAAAGGATTCGTTTCAAAATTCGGGACTTTGATTCTTCTTGAAACAAATTCATTTTTCATCCCATTTATGTAAAAAAAAACATCTTGACTTCAAAAAGATTTTGCTTTCGTTAATTCCGTGCACCTTTACGGATAAAAAGACATTCTTTTCATTCTGAAAAAATTCGCGGAGGGAAGGAGTTCATTTTGAACAGATTGCGCTGATTTGTGAGGAATTTCTTTTCGGTTCTTCGCGCTAACTGGGTACTGAAATGCTAATAAAGCGACAACGAGGATGTTGTGCATCCTCGTTAAGTTGTACAGTCCCCTATTATGAGGTAGGCTTCTAATATGAGACAGCAGGTTTTCAACATCCACATTCAATAGCAAATCTTTTTTCGCAACGATGACACGATCTAACAATGAATTTTCCACTAAATATATTTTTCGATCTATAGGCCTGCGCCCGCGATCCTAGAACTTGGATAACTTCATGGTGGAATGCCAGACGATGCCTATCAATTTAGTAGGAACCCCGCTATCTCATATTAAGAGCCTATCTCACAATAGGGGACTTTCCTAGTATATCTTTGCGGCATAATCTACGCCCGCATCCTTTCGGGATGATGAATTGTCGCGACACAAAGGCGCGTGTTTTCTCCGGGGACGGTTGGCGGTGAAATAAAGCAACGATGTGTTAAAATCATCGTAACTGCGAGTGTTTAGCGGCATGCAACGCGATCGCGTTTACGTCACCGCCGCCGGTCGGGTTGGCAAATTGTGGAAAAGTGAAAGGTCACGTAATCGCCGCGATTCCTCCCCCTCCTTGATAAAGGCTCGATAATTGCTCTCGAGTCCATTTGATTCCCGCAATCCCGTTACTCCACCCACCATTATCCCCGAATTATCCTACTGAACGACTGCCCCGCTCCTAAATGTGGGCCGTCGTCTCTCGTTGCCCACAAATCCGCGCTTAATTAGCTCCGCCGTGTCCCTCGCGCCGCGATAACATCACCCGAGACGTTTATTGCGTCGTAACGTATGAAATTTTGCCGTCTAAATGTTCTCTAATCGTGCACGACTGTGTACATTCTGCCTCTCGCGAGGATATTTAGATCGTCGACATAAGAAGGATATTTTACGCGCCTATTTCTCTCGGCTAGAAAAGAGGTAAAGTTACCGGATGTTAGATACCACTGAGACACTTAGCAATTTGCCAGCGTCTTTTACCCTTTATCCCCGTTGTTCTCGCCCGGTTTTCGTTCCCTCTTTTACTAGAATTTCGTCGAGGGAGCGCGATAAACGGCGCTCTGTGCGAGCAGCTCGAATCGTCCGTCGAGAATCGCGAATCGATTCGAGCGAGTGTTTATAACGCGTCGCGGCTGAAAAGGAGAATTCATATGGCGGTAATTGGATTTTTGATCCGATCAAAAGGGCCGATTGTGCCGTCGTGCGCGCGAGAGAGTAAGATCGACGGATCGAATTCGCTATTTTCCGATCGCGCGCGAATCCACCACGCTCCGCGTCCGAGTGTCGTTCATTAAGTTGCAAATGAACGCTCAAGGTTTCGCGAGCGTGCGCGCGCGCGAGCGCGATCGATATCCGCCGCGGAAAATCGATTATGCGCGCCGTATGGATTGCACCACGCCGCATTGTCAGTTTGTAATTGTGATTGCAAAGTCGCGTCAGAAACACGTCGTCCTTTGTCGATTATTAATTTAGCTCGAGAACCGATAAGGACACGGCGAAACCGACTCAATTTAGAGACCGCGTTTTGCCACGTCGCACTCATGCCCGTTTCCACTTTCCACCAATGCGGCCTGATCCCGGTTTAAATTACTTCTTGTCCTTCTCTAACTCGCAAAACTAGAAAGAGGAATGAAGTAAGTTGAACCGGGATTAAAGTTAAACTGCGCTGGTAGAAACGGGCAGTGTTTCCGCATCCTTATACGTAGAAAGGATTTCTGTTACCGAGACAAAAAATATTCTTGACGCATTTATATTTCTCACACCCTCATCTAGAATAGAAGTAAGACAGTATCAAAATAAAATCAATAATTCTTATTCTCCTCTGTCGAATTAAGAAAGATTGACTTACTATATTGAGACAAGAGTAACTTGTATAAATGTTGTAAGTTTATATATTCTTGCGTTTAGAATAAATTTTCCCTCCATCTTATTGTACAACGCACGAAGTTGGCACCACGATATTCGACAAAGGACGATTCTAGATTTTAGAACTTTTCATTAGTTTAAAATATTCCTTTCTCTACAATAAATATGATTGGCGCTATATCGATCCTACTTTATGACGCATTCAAGTGTAACAGCATCGGATCCGGAAATTTTTTCTGTCGGTGTGATAATTAATTTTTCCGATTACGCTTTCCGATTAAATTCATCGGACATGCAAGCTAACCGGTTATATCCGTTTGTTGTTATGCAATTGGATTATCCGATTACGTTTAATTGAATATTTTTCTCAGTGCAGTCTCGAATAAAATTTCTTTGAATTTAAATAAAAGTCTAGTAAGGTCAAAATTGAAAGAAAATTTGTTTGTCTTGAAAGAATCTCATTTTCCGGTGCGGTGGTCGCCCCGGCTAATAAAATTTCCCTCGAAAGACGTAACGGCCCGCCTTGGACTTTATTCCACGCAGAACCAAACTTGCGCTTTCTCCGCTAATTCAGAGAGATGTAAAATCCATTCGCGCTAGAGAAGGTATTTCACGAAATTGATTCAGTTACCTGGCTATTTATATTCGCCGTATAACGCATAAATAAATCGACTGGCGTGTAGAGAGAAAGAGGTAGAGAGAGAGAGAGAGAGAGGGAGGAAAAAATCGTGCGCTTTATGCCACGCGAAGGATCGTAGAAGGACACGCGGGCCGAAAGGGTATCCGTGACTGCGTTATTAACGATATTCCACGGCGCGCGGGGCCCGATCAAATGTATTATGCTAATCCGCGGGAAACCTACTTCGCGGAGTCCCTGAACCGCGCGAGCGGTATATCCTGCGCGCGAGAGATCGCCGGATTAGCGAGATGAAACTGAGCCGACGAAACCGCGTATTGCTCTCCGAGATCTTTTTCGCTCGGCCGACGAAAATCCGTTGCCGTTTCGACTGATACGCGGAGTTTACCGTCAGTGGTAATCGCGATTTTTAATCTCGCACCTTTTTCCACTGCGACCAAGTGGCTTGATTGTCGAGCGAGATTAAGCGGCAACTGGACGAAATCTCGCGTCATGTCCCATTAAGATAATAAATCAACGACTGGATATTTTGGATACGTGAAAGTTGCATTAACACTTTTATCAGGCAGATAAATCCGCGCGAGTCTCGGTTACATCTCGCGACGCAGGGGCGTGCGCTTGCCTTTAGTGAGGCTCAAATGAAATCGCAACTTTTATAGCATTTGTAACATCAGAAAAACTTTTTACACTCTTTAAACTCGCCGCTCCTCGTCTCAAATTTCTCCCCCTTTTAGATACTTTCAGTTGTCGGATTGAAGTATATTCTATCTTTAAATAAAATTGTAAACATAAAAATTTTCAACGTCAGCGTCTTCTTTACCACATCTGGCATTTTTTATAATACAGAAAATTTATTTAAAAAAATATTACGTCAACCAGGGTTCGAACCTCGACTTCCCTACACTCCAGGCGGTCAGATATGGTCAAGAAAACACTGACGTTGCTGACTACTGCTGGCGGCATTTAAGAATATTCTTATTGGTCGATTAAAATTTTCGGTTGGTTATTTAAAGAATTTTTGCATTCGCGGCCGTTTAGCATATAATTATTGTTTCAATACGCGCGCTTTTAAATCGGGAGCCTTTGAGCGAAGCCGCAGCAGCCCGGTACTTGAAAATACTTAGAAAATCTAGTTTGATACTTTGTACTGGCTAGAATTGAGTGGCGCGAGTTAGCACAATCATCGAGAGATCGACACGGCGACGGACGACACGGCGGGACGCGTGCAAAAAGAGCCGGCTTCCGGAATTACCGCAAATAACCACCGTTATTTTTCTTGCCGACGAACGCGAGTCGCGTGGATGTGCGCGTTAATTTGCTCGGCTTCTTATATTTTTCTCCTTTTTTCGCGCGAGACACTGCGCCTCCGGCCGCGCGTTCCATCGAGAACGTTTAATCGCCTCGCGCGCGGCCATTTACATAACGACGATAATTATTTCGAATAGTCGCATTTATATTAGCTTACATAACTGCGGCTCCAGCACGTACGCGACGTATGTATTATCTTGTTTTTACCTTTAATCAAATTTCGGATACTCGTTCGTCACTTTTTCGCGACACAGAACGGCAGAAAAGACGTCGAGATTTTTATCCGGCTTTGTGCGAATTCGGTGTGCATTTACCTGCTTAATCCACTCTTTCGTGCTCCAAAAAGTTGCATAACGTGAAACTAGCTAACGTTAATTTTTGAATGAAACTAATAACTAGTTCACAAAGTTCTTATTCCAAAAAGTGTAAATTATTCCAAGTTACAAATTTTTGCGAGATGTATGAGAGTTTTTGAAATTTTACCAAAAATGTATGGTAAAATTTCAAAAAACTTTCATAAAGTTCTTCGAAATGCCGGGTCCCACGATTACATGATTTTCAGGATAAATTTTAAGAGAAAATTCTCTCCGCGTTCGTATAAACTGAAAACTCAGAATACGAGAAGAGAAATGAACGAATCATTTTCTACAATATGAAAAAATATACCGTATTTAATACCAAGTGTAATATTCGAAAGGAACCCACGCATACGTTTCCGTGAGCCTGAAATTCTCCAGAACTCGTGCGACGACTCGACATTACTGATTAAGCAAATTTCGTATCGCGCGAATCTCAGCGCAGGAAAGCACCGCGGGTCGATTATCGCCGCACGAGTTCGCGAACTTATACCTCCGTAATTTGGCGTTGTTTCGTTCTGAGAGATCGATGATGCCAATCGGAGACCGCTTCGGAGGAGACGCGAAGATGAAAATGACGATGAGGAAGTAGGGGTCGACGCGTTCTCGCTTGGTCGATCTTCGTTAAGTAGGTCTCCGGAGTAGGAGGAGGGGGGGGGGGAGGCACCTCGTCTCGCGCAGGGAGGAGGTAATGCGAAAGGGTATGCACGAGGGAGAGGAAAGAAAGAGGCAGAAAAATGGGCGAGACGGGGGGCAAAAAATGCTGGAAACGAACGTACGAGGTGGGTCCCTCTTCCTCATCGGCCGACCGTGACCGATAACTAATGCAATCGCCTCGGAATTAACAGGAGACCGTTCTCCGACGCTCCATCATCACCTTTACCATTACGATTTTGATCGTAGGAGAGCGGGCTCAGGCTCGCAAATAGAAACAGTTCTCTTTTTCTATCAATGACTCACAGAAGAGCGAGACGCGATAAGGCTCACCGGACGTTTCCATTTCGACTCGCTTCTTGTCGAATTTAATGGATTTCGCTAACAACTTACGAATGAGAAAAAAAGGTTGTTTTTTTATTAACTAGTGAGAATTCTTCAATGTCGCCAGCGATAATTAACAAGGTCAGTGTTTTCTTGACCACACCTGGCATTTTTAATAATACAGAAAATTGATTGCGAAAAATATTACCTCAGCCAGGGTTTGAACCTGGACCTTTTGAACCTCCATATTTTACGCATTAAATTTTCTGTATTGTTAAAAATGCCAGGTATGGTCAAGAAAACACTGACGTTGTTATTTTTTATTAGTTTTTTTCTTCAATTAAGTTTTGAATATTGAGATTTCTACGAAAATGTTTTGTATCGTTTAAAGAGTTTTTCTTAGACTGGAGGTTCTCTCCCTCCTATGTGCAATTTCTATCGAAAATTACTCGGCTAGAGTGCTTTTCAATTTTTGCCGGAAATTCCTCTCTTCGCACGCGCTCGCGAACGCGCCCTGAGCGTAATCGAGCGCGTTTTACGAGCGCCAAGCACACAACCGAGTTATGACAGGTGCGCGCGCGATGACGCCTCTTGTAGGAAAAGTCGGCCGTTTTATGGAACAGCCAAACGGTTTAATTCTGAGGAGGGGGCGAATAATTGACGGGGCGAATAATTAACGGGGCGCGGTCTTGATCGTCTTCGAGTCTGTAATAATGCCGCGACGTGCGCTGTGCTTTCGACACGGAGATGAAAATGCAGTCGCCGCCCAACTGCACCACGCAATTTACGTCAATCCTTGTGCAGCTTAGATGATCTTGAAAATAATTATATACGAACAGAAGTGCCGAAGAAGAAAGCACTATGGCGAACTGGAAGAAATATTTCGAGCTGTTATAACTGATCTAAACTTAGAGATGACCTTGCTTTTGTAAAAATTTCATGGAGTTCCAGTTCTTCGTTATTTTAAATACTTTGACGATTATACTTTAATGCAGCAAGTGCTGTTGAAAATCAAGTGCCGTTACAAGTAAAAAATTGAAAATGCAACCAATTATTCAATTACTCGAATCGCTAAAAACCAAGTATTTTGATCATTCATTTCGCTGCCCTGAGTCGAATTTTTTATAACAGTTCTCTTGTTCATCGGAAACTATTGATACGAAGAAAACTGTGACTTTGTGTTCTCCGTTCAAAGGATGCTCTTTG
Organism: Vollenhovia emeryi; assembly: GCF_000949405.1. Classification (NCBI taxonomy): domain Eukaryota; kingdom Metazoa; phylum Arthropoda; class Insecta; order Hymenoptera; family Formicidae; genus Vollenhovia; species Vollenhovia emeryi. The sequence continues at coordinate 37,999 of NW_011967079.1, forward strand.
AAATTTTTAAAATTCTTCCTTTGCCGTCCGCCATTGTTCGCTTTATAAACTGTATGATTTACGTTCAGTGTAGCGGGACAAACTAGCTAATATTTTATCTATTTTATTCCTATTATACGGCCCGCAAGGATCTCTTCTGTGGCCAAAAATAATTTGTGAAATCGGCCGAGGAGGCTTCATGCACCGTTGATTGTTGGCCGGATCTGTTTTCTGCATCTCGAGAAGAGGCGCTTTTGTGTTTGTTCAGCCACGCCTGAGGATCGAGTGGAGTACTCAAGATCGGACCGTTTCTACTTATAAGTGTGCCCCATGATATATCAAATATACTTCACCATCCTCCCCATTGGCGTCGTTCCGCTTTCGAATAGAAGCGTCGCTTATCTATTCTAATGTAACAATAAATTTCATATCTTTTAATTTCCCGAGCTTGTAATTCCCTTAAGAGAAATCGCATGCTTTAGCCAGAAAAATGGCACATCACATTGTTTTTTTAATAGCTCGGGGCATTTTAATTGGAGATTTGTATTGATGCACGAATCAAAATTTCCCAAGCTTGTAATTCCCTTAAGAGAAATCACATATGCTTTAGCCAGAAAAATGGCACATCACGTTGTTTTTTTAATAGCTCGGGGCATTTTAATTGGAGATTTGTATTGATGCACGAATCAAAATTATATCGTTGATATATAAAACATCACACACGCACACACACGAGTATTTTTATAAACTCTACTCATAAATATTTTTCTCCAAGTTTTTCTTTATCGCAGCTTGGACCAATTACGGGAGTAATTAATTTAATCTCCCTCTAAACGACGAACGGAGTGGATTGAATTTCGCCGCCAATGCGAAGGCAATGACTCGGTGACTATCTAACCGGGGCCGATTTCAATCGTTAATAGCGGCTAGCTAGCGATAATAACAATAACAATGATAACAATGAGAACGGTAATGGCGGAGGCAAGCACGGTAACGACGACGACACAACGGGGCACCATTGTGCGTCGTTTGCGCGGGGCCCCGATATCAAGCACGAACTAGCCCGAACAATCGAAAACCAAGGAGGCATCGGCAACGACAACGGTCACACTTTACTGACTCGATACACACAGGGTGCTTCAAAATCGTACAGAATGTCTCCCTTTCTCGAAGCTGATCGCGGCTGATTTGTCTCCCTTCGACGGAGATGTCGAGGCACTTCATCATCTTCTGATCTTCTTCTGCGCTTTTACTGTATCATTTTCCTCATGGTATTTACGCAACAATAATTCGCGACAACTCTATTAATCACGTATTAAGTCGTCGTACTTTGGGGATGTAGAAATTTAAAGAAGATATTGTAATAATAAATTGCGTTACTTTTATTCGTTGATCAAAATTAAAGATAAAATTTATTCATCAAATTTGAACAAGTTCCGAAAGCAACTGCTCGTTCGAGAATTATTTTATTGAATTTGTTCGTATACACGTTTTGCTCTCCTCGAAATTACTCGACAATTCTTTGTGCAAAACCGAAAGTAGAAATAGAAGTTACGCGCCACCCCGACCATTTCTATCGGAGAACAGTAAGCTTCAAATTAGCCATTGACTCCGTACGACGTTAGGAGGACGCGTTCCGGCGATTCTGGGACACCCTGTACGCACAAAGACGTCGCACCGTTCACCGTTCGAACATTCTTCTCCCTATTCTTTTCCACGCGTCCTGATTCCTGCGCAGCTAACCAGACACCCCGGCCAGAGACGACTCTCTTCGCGATTAAAAAGGCGGAGATCAATTACGCGTCCGAGCGAGCGGGGGTCCTGCTTGTCGTCCTGCGCGAGCGCTAGTCGCCGAATAGCCGAATCGGAGAAAGCGGAGTCCTTTTATTCGGCGCTCTCGCACAATACACCCGGAACAGTGCATCGCGTGATTAATTTGGCCGCCGGCCCCTTGAATAGTTTCCCGACGAGGAATTTCAGACATTGTCGAGTCGGGGCACGTCGTCTTATATTAACTCTTAATTAGTCGCATAATGAGCCGCGCCGGAGCGCAATTCTTCGATGTCTTTCTTTTTTTTGCTCAGTTTAGCGAGCACTATATATCTTCTTTATACGACGTGAACCTTTTTCTAAACGTTCTGCGTAGCCGTAGAGCACGCGCGAAACGACTACACCCAAAAAACGTTTGTCTAAAGTCAAGCAAATTCGTTCGAATTGTAACCTTACTAGACTTTCATTTAATTTCAACGAAATGATTTCTTTACCTTAACCAAAATTTTATTTGACCGAGACTGGCATCTCTATGAGAATTTACATCTATTTCTTCAAACCTGGCAAACGTTTTGGTAGAAATCCATAAGAATTTAGTAGATTCCAAGAAATGTCTGTGACTTCAACGTATCTCATTTGCTTAACTAATGTAGAAAATTGTTAGACGACGCTTGGTTGGCAAATTCTAATTAAAGAAATTCATGACAAAAATATTACCTTAGCCAGGGTTCGAACCGGGACCTCTCTACACTTTAGGCGGGCGTCTCACCAATTCGACCACTGAGGCTGAGATAATATTTTTCGCAATGAATTTCTTTAATTAGAATTTGCCAGCCAAGCGTCGTTTAGCAATTTTCTACATCGGTTAATCACGTATTGGCATTAAATAATTCTTCACGTCATTTGTTTAACCTAACTAAATTTTTATCTGGGTGTGCGGTGATGAACAGTGGTTGCATCTATAAAAATGAGTTTAGGAACACGCATTTAGATTCAGGGTTACGTTCCAAAATGTTTTCTTTGGGGAAAATTTTACTCGAGAAACATAATAAATCAGAACCAATCAGAAACGCTCAAAAACTTTCGGAGTGGCTAGCGAGTAAAATACCCTCGGAGAAGAAGATTTTGTAACGTAATCCCGAATCTAAATGTACCTTTCTAAACTCATTAAAAAAAAAGTGTTGCACCCATTCTGTCCATCACTGTACATAATGAAAAGATTCAATCAGGAAGACCGTAGAACAAAGAAGGAAGGATTATCGTTTCCTTATTTGACAGATACTCTGTAAAGGGCGAATCGCAACGATTAATTACGGTTACACGCGCCTGATGGATATATTCTTTTTTCACCGACGATCCGGAAAAGATTCGACGGATCGCATTTATTCGCCACGTATCAGAATTATCGGAGCAACGGGGCTCGTCCGTTCGATCAAGGGATCGATCGATCGGACTCGGCGGCGAAGAATCGGCTTTTAGAAACTCGTCCGAGAGAGAGAAGATTGCTCGCTCGATCATCGTCGGCTATTGGTTTTGACGAAATTGTTGTTATTAGGTCGGCGCGATAGCGATCGCGTAAAAGTCTCTTCTCGGCGGCTCTCGCGCTCACGTTTCCTCGGACTTTCTAGGCTACGCGTCTCGTCTTCGCGGCGGCCGCGTTGCCAGGCAAAGCGGCCGGAGCGGGCGCGCGAGGGGCGACGATGATCGGCGAAAAGATCCTCCGCCGATCGCGCAAAAATCGCTCGAGCGCTCGTGCGCTCGAGCGCGTGATTAGCCGTTTAAAGCCGCGCTAATAACGTGACGACGTTAACGCGCCGATCGCCGATCCGCGGCGATCGGTCCGATCGCGATCGCCGATTGCCTATTGCCGATCGGCTCTCCGATACCGACACGGAGAGACAGAGACGGAGACAGAGGGACAGAGGGACAGAGAAAGAAAGGATCGGTGTCATGTAACGAAATCGGGCAAAAGAAGGAGCGCGATGATGCGCCGTTAGCTGTCGCGTGATTTATTTCTTCTTTTTTTTCACGGCAATTGCACGGAGACATATGATGAAGCGAAGATTAGTACCGCAGAATGTCGAGGATACCATGTATTGACAGTGCGGACAGCGCGGTGTCGATACACCGATACTATCGAGATATGTCTAGTCATACACAGGATGTAATGGAAAATAAAGTTAACTGGTGAGAAGGTGGAGGATAGTATTACTAATAAACCAACATTCGTGTTATCGGATGTCTTACGTATACGGAGAGAATTTTCTCTTACCATTTACCCTGAGAATCATGTAATCGCGGTACAACGTGGCATTTTAAAGGACTCGATGGGAGTTTTCTTGTTTTTAATTTTACCGCACATTCTACTGGTAAAGTGTACAGTAAAATTTATAAAATTCCACGTTGTCCAATAACACACGTGATTTTCAGGGTAAATTTTGATGAAAAACTTCTCTCTCTCTCCGTGTCCAACAAAATATCGATTCGGTAAACCCAAATAAATTAAACGAAAAGAGGAAACGGGATACGAGGTGACGATCGCAGGAACTCTAGGTAAGCGTTTGCGACTGACTTTAATATACATATACAAGTAGTTCCCTGTGAACGTCCGAACAATACATTAACTGAACGAAAAAAAAATCAGAGAAAAATCCATACGCGACATTGCATTGGTACAGAAGGAAGCACGCCTTGAACCAGTCTGCCATCTCAGAAAATCGCCAGCTTTCTTTTACAGTCTCCCTCTTTTGTAAATTAATTTATTTTCTAAATCTCTCTCTCTCTCTCTCTCTTATTGATTAAGAGAACCGATAAGTAATTGATATGTGGACGCGATCATTATTGCGCTCATTATTGGGAATCGATACACTTAGCGCGCCGAAGATGCCATAATTGCTGCGCTGGATTTCAGGATCGGATTTTAACGAACGCTATTAGCGGCGCGATCCCATTTTTGTGCCGATCCCCCCGATACGATCGAGGTGTTCCTAGTCGAAAGTAGAGCCGCCCTTTCTTGTCCCGCGTATAAATCGGATTGCCGCCGCCGATTTCTCGGCGACATTTACACGGCGGACGCAATTACGAGATGCGTTGACGATAATGAGGCCGTACGTACGATGCATTCCCCTCGCGGGCCCGTAAATACGTCGGCGCGCTCGAGATACCGGGAGGAGATTACTTCCCCGCAGGATCGTTTTACGGAAGGAGGGAGGGAGCTGAAAAACGAAATGGACAGGTCCCACCGGCGCGAACCCTGCCGATCGCGGCGGTTTTACGCTACCGACGACGAGCGACATGGCGCATTTATTAAATATATGTAACCGACTTTCTCCGGCTGGTCGTAAAGCGTATTTACAGCGGTGCGTGTATATGTATCAGCCCGCCGATTACGTGTTGGTGGCTAATTAAGGCCTAAACGCGTCCGAGGTGAGACGTCGTGCTTATACATGAAAAAAAAAGCCCAAGAACATCTGGACGCTTGCAAGAACCAATAGCACGTGCAGTTCGCGATATCGCCGTGGAAGGGAACAAAGTGTCACTCTCTTCCCTGTTTGAAATAATTGATACGATCAGATTACATTAGGTTATATGCAGTTGCAATATAAATTAATAGGACTCTTTATGTAGTTACATTGAATTTGCGTGTAATCTACGAGAGCTGTTCGAAAAGTTACTGACTTTTACAAGAGCTGACACTCAAATCGCAGTCTAATTTTGTTTCTGATACTTACGATTTCTTATTTAAGTACACACACGAAGTTTCAAGTAGATCTGTCAAATAGAAATTTTTTCACAGCGTTCTAAAGCGGCCGTGACCTTTTCGGCCTCGTTTTTGCCTTTTCCGGAGCACGTTCGCCAGGAGAAATCCATTGTTTTGACTGCTCCTTCGTTTCTGGAGTGTAATAATGGATCCATGTTTTATCTACGGTTACAGTTTCCTTAACGGTTTTTCCACGCAAAAAGTAATATTTTATTAGCACACGAGTTCACTTTTTTTCTATTTTTGCAACAGAACACAAATTTCTCCGCTTTAGAACGCTGTGAAAAAATTTCTACTTGACAGATCTACTTGAAACTTCGTGTGTATACTTAAGTAAGATGGCAAGCATCAGAAATAAAATTAGACCGCAATTTGAGTGCCATCTCTTGTAAAAGTCACTGACTTTTCAAACAGCCCTCGTAATCTGATCGTATTCTATCTGATATTTTAGACAGGGCTGTCACGATTACTACATGAAACCACCGAAATTACATTTTTTAATACTGACTCATTGTAAGACGACTTTACTGGATTACCTGCAATTCTATAAATTGTTGAATAGCATCGCTCGTTCAGACATGCACTTTGTGTTTTTTACTTTCACGGAAAAATAAAAAGCATTTAAATATTTCCACGTATGAAAATGAAGTGAGGTGCATTTTACAGGACGCGAGTTGAGTGTGAAAAGTTGAATAGCCCGCTCTTTGTCTACAAGTCTATTGAAACGAATTTACGTTGAAATTGAATTAAGAGGTAAGACTTTGCCAGCTGTGTTCGCAGCTCTTCTGAAACTTGGATCCCGAGAAACCCGTTGTTTCCCGTCACCCAGAAGTCCAAATTGATTATCCGATCGGTTCTACTCAATACGAAGTAAAATCACGCGCGAGAAAATAGCGTCAAGGATGACTTACGCGCTGTGTAATTATACAGACAGTGTAATTCACGGTAGGCCGAGAGTCAAGGATAAGAGGTAACGATTTGCCGAGTTTTCATTAATTTCAATGTGAGATTATCTATTATTGCCGTCGATATATCGAGTACGCCGCGCGATCATTTTACCACGGAAGATCGAGAGGATGATAAGAGCGGCGACGAGACTAACGAGTTATCGATAGAAATCACGCTGCCGTGGCAAATGACGCAGCGAAAAGCGGCGGTCATGTCAAAAAAAAAAGGAAAAGAAAAGAAAAGAGTAGGAAGGAGAATAGCCGATCGCAAAAGTCAGGAAATTTCGCGCGAGTGTCTCGCTTTCTGCGTTTTGTATTACGAGCCGAGATAAATTCTGGCGGTCCTGTCGTGGCTAATTATCCGCGCGCTAATTAAACGCCGCGCTAATAGTCGTTTACGCGTCCCGCTGCACCGTATATCATCCTCTCCGCTGGCAGAAGCGCGCGCGAGAGGATCCGGTAAACGAGTGGAACCGAGACGTCGCCGCGTTTGTGCGTAGCGGCGGTTATAAATATAAAATAAATAAGTGTCCCGGATTAATGGAAGTGTCTTCGGTAAATTCGCGTTGTAACTCAATGTAGAATGTGGACGCGCAGAATGGCCCATTACCGACGGCTCCGAAACCGGAAATCGACATCGAGATTTACTAACAGCCGAGCGGCTCTAATCACGACCGCTAATATTCGTGCGATAAATATAACGTGCGAGTGTCTGTCGAAGGGAAACGATTCTTAACGAAAAAATAATAATTTGTTCAAACGTACAATAAGATTTTCTGTACGCGGGGAGAATTTTCTCTTGAGATTTACCCTGAAAATCATGTGATCGCGGGACAACGTGGTGTTTCAAAGAACTCCATAAGATTTCTTTAATTCTACCACACGTTTCACCAGTAAAGTGTGTGATAAAGTTTCAAAAACTCTCAAGAAATACTTCACGGAGAGAATGTTCTCTTAAAATTTATCCTGAAAACTAGAAATGGCAAAACGCGCGCAGTTTGTAGTCGAGCATTATATATTTTTATAATTTGTCTATACGCAAAGAAGTAATTGTATGCGCAACGTCAATTTAAAATAAAAAGTAATTTATCACTCACTGATACGATTCGCAACAGCAGAGTTGTCCGTCGTCAACCATATATGTTAAACTGTAAAAATACAAATACGAATATGATTATTATAGAGTAATTATGTAAAATTGAAATGATTGTATTAAATATACTTTATATTTTATCATTTTAAAAACAGGTATTTATTAAAATAATTAGGTATATAGAATACTGAAACAGTCTTCCTTTTAAATATAAACTCACAAAATTTTATACGTATGATTTTATCGCTAACACTTATTCGAATCCTCGTTCGAATTATTTGAATAAATAAGATAAAACGCAGAACAGATGCTTTCTTTTGTACAAGTAGCAAATAAGATAAAAATGTAAGACACTCACCTCACCGATTTCTCCGCTGTTGCCCGATGCCTTCTAAGCCTGGTTCATCCTCTCAGATTTCCTTGTTGCACTCACACAACACTCGCGAGAATCATCAATCGCGCGAAATTTCGGGCACTCCCGTACGCGATAAGCGACTTTCTTCACTGCCTGCCCGTTCGAGTTGCGAAGAACGACAGAGCGAATTACAGCGCAAACGCCGAAATCGCACAAAATTCTCTCTTTTCCCGAAAATGGAACGGATTAGACGAAATCGATCGATAATTAAAAGCGCGGTGCGTAAATGAGATGTAACCGCGACAAAGTACCACGGCTTACATTCATATTTAGATGAGTTAGTCTCGTGAAATATCTATAATATGTATACGTTGATAAAGAGCTGACGCCTCAACATGCAATTCGTTTCTCATTATACAAGTTGTAGGAACTTAATAATCGAGGAACGTTACTCGTTACTGATAAAGGTGTACAAATCGATAGCGTTTTATCCCTACATTCGTCGCGATCGCGTCTTGGAAACCGATAACGCAAAAGTAATAACACACGCGGAGCGACTCTCGCCACTGCCTGCCGGCTCGACGTTCGGCGGGCGACTGATAGCGCGGCGACCTTCAGGTAAACATTGGCCCGCGTAACGTCGTACGATACAGCGCCGAGTGAAAAACAACAAAAAAACGTTGAGAATTCGTTGGCCCGCTTAATCGTCGTACGATACCGCGCCGAGTGGAAAAACAACAAAAAAACGTCGAGAATTCGTTGGCCTGCCTACGCAATGGAAAATTCCGTACTTTGTTCCGTGAATGTTGCTACGTTTTGCGTATTATTCCGCGGACTTATTGGTATTGATTAAATTAACGATTAATTCTGTTCAATCGAGAAAATGTTACGAAACAAAAATCGTTGTTACTTAAATTACTAAGATTAGAGATTTTACCTCAATAGTTGGTGTATACAAATGTACATACTATATATTACTAAATTGCAAATCTTAATTTATTACGGGCAACAATTATCGATTAATTTGCTTTATTAATAATACAATATAAATTGGTATTAAATACTTTATTGGAAATAGCATTGCATTAAATTTTACTTCAAATTTGCGACCGGTTCGACTTGATAAAATTGAAAATCAATCATTGATGTTTTAAGAGTAACCGATTATTTATGACGCGACGAAATTACTTAACGCTGCAGAAGGCCTGACAGGCAGAAACGTCTATTATTATTTTGTCACGTAATTTGGACATACCTATACCCGGTTAGCACGCAAATCCTGCTTCGCCTTTTGTTTCTTGATTATTATTAACGCCCATGAAAAAGTATATATCCTAAAATTTATTGTATAATATATCAATACTTATACGTTAATATATATATGTATATATAAAATATAAAAATGCATGCAACTAATTAAATCATTTTTAGCCGCCTATGATATAGAAGAAATATAAGAAAATACTATATATTTACATAAAATATACAAAATATATTTTAATACATAATCTAATATATAAAATAGATATAGTAGAATATATGGTATATGAAATATATGCGTGTATATATGAAATTAAATCTTTTTGCCGTTTAAAATATATGATAAACATAAGTGAAGAAGGTATATTTTTACTGTACTCAAGATTATATATAATACACATATTTTCTATATATTTCTATATTTGCATATATTACATATGTCGTATACATCACATATTATATATCGGCATTATTCTTTTCTTCTTCTTCTGGAGTTTTGAGAGATTTTAAATTTACTGTGGGGGGGGGGGGGAGAACTTCAAAATTTAGAGAATTAATCGCGACATGCGACATGGTGCGCGGTTAAATTGCTCCACGGCGGCATCCGCGGATCTAATTTGGAAGGATAATTGGCAGGTGGGCGTTAAGGCGTGCTCCGATAAAATAGCGTCCGACGGCAGCCCCGTCACGGAGAACAAAGCGATAGTATATCAGGCCGCCCCGTTACACGTGCATCGCGTTCCCGTTATCAAGGACAATTACGTGGGACCGATAGATATATATCTGAAATGAAACGATCGCTTTCGAGGAGGAGTCCGGTCCCGGCGGTGACCTTCCGCCGTGTAAGAAGCGTGTAATTTCCTCGCGCGCGCGGACGTTTTGTTGCTAATTCAACGGGAACATCGTCGATCGCTGTCGATGCTGCTGCTGTTGCTGCTGCCGCTTCTTCGTCCGGGCGGGCAAGAAATCAGGATCAGATTTCCCGAGTCATCGGGATTTTTCTCACCGGCTTAGCGCTAACGGAATTCGCGATAGCGAATGCAAAAGCTGCAGGTGCGCGCAAAACACTTGGGAATTTTGCAGCTTGCGAAATTCTAGAGCGCGCGTCGATGGGACGCCGAGAGCTTGGATCCTCCCCGGGTTCGCACATTTATATTTGTTACACTGCGACGCGCCTGAATAAATTTAATACGAGGAATCGTTTGGTATCGATCAATCAAATCGAATGAGTAGAAAATTTAGGAATTATCTATAAAATTTACCACAAAGGAACTATCGCGCGGAAAGTTTCAATCGTCATCTTTCGGACTTTGTCATCTACACGCTTGCTCTTACAAAATTCGCGGTTTATTGACTTATTTCTCAATTAAACGAAATATTATTAGATTACGAAGAACCAGCTCTGACATAAAAATGACATATTTTCATTAGATCCATCGACCCTGTTCACACTTATTCACTTTAAATTTGTTTATCTAAAATAAAATCGATCGTTATCAAGCGTGGGCGTAAATAATAGTAACAAATACGTACACGTCGATGGCGCTTAAAATCGCGGATCGACGAATAGATGCAGATCGCGGAAGAAGAAGAAGAAGGAACGGTTTGTTTCCTTCGGGATGACGACAGTGCTCGCTGCGTGACGAGGCCGCGGTGGTTTCTTCTCCGGCTACAGCCGGAGTTTGCGCGGCGTTATTCAGCGGAATAATATCGTCTCTTCCCCGTCCTCGTCTCTCTCTTTCTCTCTCTCTCTCTCTCTTTCTCTCTCCACGCCGTTAAATTCGACGTACTATATCCGGCCGTTTTACGGCGCGCGCGTGCAAGAAACGGCGCGCGCGAGCGCGAGCGCCCCGACCTTTTGACGCAACTCCGGCTCTAGCTCCCAGGCACAAAAATATTAATGCAGGCATTAGAAAGTTCCCCGTGCGAGCGCGCGAGATCCTCGCCGTCCGTATCTGCGCCGTATATTCCCAGCTCGTGCGCGCGGCGCAATGCAAGTTGCACATACGCGCCACGAGATCGTCGCATTTTTCCCGGGGAGGCTCCTCCGGCGACTAATGGACCTTTAATATCTGAATTTCCGATAGCGGTATCTCCCGACGACCACGGTCCGTTGGATTTTCAGGAGGGGTATCTCCACTCACACCCACGGAGAAGATTTCCGGATCCAATGCTGTTACACTTGTCACAAAGGACTCGTCATAAAGTACGCGGAGAGAATTTTCTCTACAAATGTGTCCTGAAAATCGCCGGACGACGCGACATTTCCAAGAATTTTCAGAGAGTTTTTGAAATTTTACCATATATTGTACTAGTAAAATGTATGATAAAATTTCAAAAAGCTCTCACACAGTTCTTTACGGAGAGAATTTTCTCCGAAAATTTGTCCCGAAAATCGTGTAATCGCGGAACGACGCGCACTTCGAAAAACTTGTATGAGTTTCTTGAAATTTTGCCATACATTGGACTAGTAAAATGTATGATAAAATTTCAGACGACTCTCAAAAAGTTCTTCGAAATGTCACGTTGCCCCATGATTACATGATTTTCAGGGTAAAATTTAAGAGAAAATTCTTTGCGTGCAAGATCAATAGATATAGCGACAATCATATTTCTTGTAAGAAAGAAATAATGGAAATTCTCAAATTGAAGAATAAAATAATGGTGCATTATTCTAAACGTAAGAATGTATAGTCTTAAAATTATACATGCTATCCTTATTTCAATGTAATAAACCAATCTTATTTAATTGTAGGATAGAGAATAGGAACCGTTGATTTAATCTTGCGGTGTCGTTTTATCTTTTCACGGCGTGAGGTTGTGATAAGCTCAATTTTTGTCTCGTTGTCAGAAATCCTTTCTAAGAGGACGCCAGTGGATCGTTAACGATAACAATCATTCGTAATTTTCACGCCCGACGAGTTTCTGGCGGCGAATTTTTGTAACGTGTGCTCAGTCTGTTTTCAACGGCTGAATTTTGTAATTTAAATTTGGAGAGTTTTCAATGACGGCTTTACATATACATATAGCGAACTTTACTTGGCAGGATCTTATAATGTATGCACATAAAAGTTGGCTCTGCGAAAAATAAATACCGAAGATATAGAATTCTTTATGCGAGACTGCGAGTTTAGAAAACCTGATTCTGTGATATTTTCCATTCTTAAGCCTCTTATGCTCGATCGAGGCGAAATCGTGGAAACGACCTCTCATTCGGAGGCGCACGGGAAACGTCGCAGCATCTCTCTTATCACGTGCGATATTCCGTTTCCTCGGAAATTATTTGAAAATATCACGACTGATATAACGACGTGTTTCATACGCAGGGAACTACCAGCGAAATAGCCGTCGATCGTGTTGCCGAGGGGCCAACGCGAGCGATTCTGTTGGTACCTAAGAACTATCGAGTCCCGTGTATCCACGCTCGTCGGGGTGGTCGCCGACGTCTATCGCAGATCATCGACTAACGTGGAGGACACGTGGGTTATTAATTCGCTATTTAATTCCAATAAGGCGGCGCAGCCCCGGGCCCTTTAAACGCGAAACAGTCACGGGGGGAAAGGAGAGACAGAAAGAGAGAGAGATAAGCGGACGGGAAAAGCGCGAGAAGGTGCCCATCTTCCGCGTCCAGGTGCGTAAATTGGTCGAAACTCGACGTTTCGTTTAGCGTCGAGCGAAACTCCCGCTCGCAGGACTCGGAATGCCGAGAGATTCTCTCTCGACTCGGTTCTCGCGCGCGTCGCGGCTCGCCTTCGCGACCTTGGCAGTATAATAGTACTTTATTACAATGCACCAGGATGCCACTCGACGCGTTTCGCCGAGGATGCGCCGGCTCTTACGCAGGACCGAACAGGCATATGCCGCAAGGTCCTATTGTCGCAAGTTCGCTAGGCATTAATGCATTAATAATGCGTGAATCATCCCCGGTTGTGTCATCGATAACGGACCGTCCCGTATAATTCAAGGATTAGCCGCTTGTCATTATCGGTTTAACTTAATTTATCGTAATAATAATAATTTATGCCACCTCCGGGAATCTGAACGCCGTTTGCGGATTTCTCTCTCCCTCTCCCTCTCACCCCCCCCCTCTCTCTTTCGGAGGCAACTAGAGACATGGCTTGCAGTTATAGGTACATATTTTTTGAAGTTTCACGTTATTTTTGACAAATGTTGTCTCTCCCCCCTCTCCCTTTTCTTTTATAGAGGCAACTAGAGAGATGACTTGCAAACATATATATTTTTTGAAATTTTATGTTATTTGGAACAACGTGCTCTCTCTCTCTCTCTCTCTCTCTCTCTCTCTCGCGTTCTGTCTCTCTCTCTCGGTATTTAAGTCAAATGAAACTCTGAAACTCGATCCTCGCTCAGAGTTCGCTCGATACGCATCTCGGTCGCCGTGATCCTTTCTACCGTATCGTTGGCTCGCCGATAATTTTTTCTTCTCGCGCCCCACGTCGCTATAGTTTACATTCGTAGTCGCATACATTTCCGCGGCTCTCGAGAAAACATCCCGTCGCGGTCGGATCCCGCGCTCGCGCGCGGAGAAATTCGATATATTCGCGATTCCCGTTGCCTTTCCGGCAACGGTGCCGACGCCGCGCGCACTTTTTCGCGATTTCGCGAGCCGCTCTCGCGAAGGCGAGGCATGAGATATAATGCAATTAGGATACGGCGGAATTAATATCCCCGCTCTCCTCGCGGGAGATCGCACCCACCTCCGGCGCGGCGGACGGGTGCGGGCCTTTCCTCGATCGTGCAATATCGGACGATAAACAATTCCGCATTTGGGTCACGACTATCGTATCGCCTTTGTTGTTATCGATCGCCGAGGGTACACCGCCAAAGGAGAATCGGGACACGCGGTATCACGGCTCCGCCTGATATCCCTGATGGAATCCGCAAAATTCCCCGCGCTATTCCGCGCGCCGATCCTCCTTTTTCGATCGTCCGTAAATCGCCCGAATAAACGGTCTCCCCGGGTGATCGACTCGACCGAACCCAGGAATCCCGGATCGAATCGTTAGAATTGCCGGGTTTATATTTTTTCGAGGAAACGAAGAATCCTTCCAGCGCCGGGGAGATAGCTAAGACCGCTCCGACGCGTACGTGGCGAATAACAAAATCTGGATTTCATATCTGGGATTCCTCATTTTTCTTTCTTTTTAAATCGGGCTGAAAACTTTGAATTTCTAAGAACGCGCATCGTTACGAATTCAAATCGGCCGTCTCCACCTTTGGACACGGATAATTATAGATTATTATGCATTAATGCGAGGACAGAGAAGCTTCATCTCTAAGAATACGAATAATTATTACAAATGTTTACGATAATTTATTAGGTTGTCCCAGCGAGATGCGGATGAATCATGGCTTCTTCATCTCTGTAGAGAACCGGGCTGGGGGAATCAACAGCTGCTCATTCGAGAGAGTAAACCTTCCGCCTAGTAGCTGCAAACTACTTTTGTCAATGTTTTACTGCCCTTTTCAAAAAAGGCTCTGTCCCCTAAGGTTCCCTTGTTCGGTAACTCCCACATTGGGAGCTTTCCAGCAAGCGACACAAGTCGACACAAATGTCGTTCTGTCTTTCTTCGCATTCAATGAATAATAAACACAGAACGACACTTGTGTCGACTTGTGTCGCTTGCTGGAAAGCTCCCATTATAGTCAAGTATTTCTTTACAGCGACATTTTATCCGCATCTTCTGCCAGAACAATTTAACGTTTAAAAATCTTCCAGACTTTAAAGCTGAACGTTTTAGGCCCAGGTTTCACCAACGTCGCTTAACGTCGCTCAGCTTCATTCGTTCTTTGTCTCTTTCCAACTGTTACATTATAGTAGAAAGAGACAAACGTGAATGAAGCTAAGATCAAAGTTAAGCAACGTTTGGCGAAACCGGGCCTTAAACTTGCAATCTTGCAAATGCTAAATAATTTATATAGTTCTCAAAATACACTCTCCGTATCATTATCCGCGAGTGGAGCTAAGCTTTCTCGAGATCGCGGCTTCATCGTTCGTAATCTCTCGAATCGCCCCAAGATTATCGGCCGTATTTGAATGAATTTCATAGCGAGCGAGATCCCGACGTTCGATAGCTCGTCGCGGAAGACACGATCTCGCGATGCTATTTTCATACTCCTACATCGAGGATGGAGCGAGCGAGCAGTTTTGTAGAGCGCAACCGACAGGGAGGCAACTTTGTGGGGCGCGCGCCATGGCGGCCCAAGACCGCGTTGCCGGGGCCCGCGGGGCCCCCGCGGCTACACGTAGCCTATATTATTTATTAAAGTCCCGGCTACCGAGCCACCATCTTTCAACGCCTCCAACGTTATCCGTCTTCGCGCGTTTGCATTTGCAAATGGAGTACTCGCGGCCGGCGTGCGTTCGCGCGCATCGCGAGTGCCCGCGCTTAGAGAGTGTCCCACTACGTACCGCAATTGCGCAGTTCGTTACATCTTCATCGGCCCACACGGAGAATACTCCCGAGATAGATAGGCGTTCAGCTTCGGGAATGTGTTCCGACTACTTTTGAGACCGGAGGAGGATTTTACGCGTCGCGGAGCCGCGGGAAGATCAAGATCGTCGCAGGCACGTGACTCTTACATTTAGCAGCGCGCAAGGTGTCTTGTACAGCGACGGACAGAATGGTCGCGGCACCTTTTTTTCAGGTTACACGTTCCAAGATCTTCTTCTCCGAGGGATATTTTACTCGGCGGCCACTTCGAGCATTTTCGATATGTTTCCCAAGTTAAAATTTTCCTCGGGGAAAATGGTTTGGAGCGTAAACCTGAAATGCGCGTTTCCAAAACCCACTGAAAGACAAAGTGCCGCGACCATTCTGTCCATCACTGTACTGCATTTCGTCGGATAAACTTCATTGGATATGTACGTAATTTAATTGGAAAAATTAACCGTCGGAAACACTACTTAATTTATCCAATGGAAAATTTTCTCAGCGTATGTGTAAACGTTTACTAGACAACTGTTACATTTTATAAACATCTTTAGGTCAGTCACTCGGCCACGGTCCTTCCGCTTAAAATTCGGACACGAGACGATTCGCGGAGTGAACTTGCGATTCGCTGTTACGCTCGCCCTCCCCTCGCCTCCCCGAGGAAAGTAGGATGTTTGACCGCGGCCATTTGTATCGGGGATTAATCGAGGCGCGACTTATCTGTTATCTATATTGCATTCGCGAGGTTTAACACGCCAAAGCAGATTCTGCCTATCTATCTATCTCAGGCATCTCGGGACGTCGAATCCCGCCGAGGGAAAATCGACTACAAATTCGCCGATATGTCGCCGATAATTGATGCGATGTTGCTCTATACATCTCGGTTCCATAACAGAAAGACGGCGCGGCGTAATCCGAAAGTAGGTTCGCCTAATCTGCCTTAATCTATCGACAATGAGGCGCGGAGATTGACGCGCCGGGGAGCGATAACGATGCTGATGCTGCGCTTTTCCCGCGCGAGCGCTGTTTATCTTGCGGGCCTGTACACGGCGATTTACTGTACGCAACGAGAAATGACAAGTTGGGCAGCCGTGACTGCTAATTAATCAAAGCCGACTGGGAATTTCAGACAGTCATTTTTCATGCGATTACCCGCGAACGTTAGATATTGTTTCCTTTGTGCTTTTTTTCCTCCCTCCGCTCCTCGCTCGTCAATTTGTTTAACGGATCGCGTTGTAATCGCGACTCCAGAACTGACTCTAACAAGCTATGTTAACGATGCGATAACACGAAAGGAAATAGACGGAAAAAAGCTGGATAGCACCGGAATTTTAAGAAGCCGCGTCGGCTACAAAACACTCGACTCTATTTGTCTTTGTTAATTCGCCCGTTCGTCGGGTGAATACTTTAATGTTTCACGCGTGACAGTTGATGCATGTCCATGCAGACGTGATGTATGCGCCAAATATTTTATTTACTTTCTAAATTAACGCCTTAATATTTTACTATCCAATTTCGTTACTGTTTTACTCTCCAGCTGACGACAAAATGGACAATTTGGGGTAGCGTGTTTTCGCCTTCAAACGAAGAATAAGTTAATTTCCATCTCAAACAATTGACTTTAATTTACAACAAATTCTTTATCATCGTGACTCGACTCTTGTCAAAAGAAGATTTTAATACACACTATCGTGTCCGTTCTTTGCCTTTTGTTATCGTGTGCACTTAGATATATTTGTTTTTAACTTAGCGCATTGCATTTTCATTTATTTACTTTATGTCCATTAATTACCCTAATATGACTTTTACTTTTAGTTTTATTATTACGTATATGCGTTACGATGAAATCTTAATTAATATCAATTGAAAAGTGTACTGAAGAAGGCTCGTTAAAGCTGAACCGTTCGCTTAATTATTCGAGCCAATTAATCGAGAATAAAGAACGAAATAATCTTCACAACTTCCCAGCGCTCGTACCAGCTGGACTTCTCTCCCTTCAATTTGCATTACACTAAGCGAGCATAATTTCCTTTTCGCTTTATTATTCAGTTTCTTCATTCTTGGATACTCGACAGATATTATGGCTGATCGGATCCCTTAGATCGAACAGCGGTATTGAATCTTTGAAGTCAAACAAATTTTCTTTGAATTTTGACCTTACTGGACTTTTTATTCAATTTCAAAGAAATGATTTCTTTAACTTAACCAAAATTTGATTCAATCGAGACTGGAATCTCTAAGAGAATTTATATCAATTTCTTGAAATCTAGTGAACGTTTTAGTAGAAGTAAATAAAAATTTAGTAGATTCGAAGAAACATGATTTCAACGTATCTCATTTGTTTGACAAGTCTTTTTTCTCGGTGCGCTTTTGAAGAAGTGAGAGTGGCTTTTGCGAAAACACACAGGCAAAGATCTTATCGAACCATCCGAACAAATTAGCAAACCATTTCACGATCAGAAGACCTATATAGTTCGCAAACTTAAAAAGAAAGTTAATCTTAATTTATTGCCCGACATATAATATAACTCTTTGAAGCACGGTGTAATATATGTGTTACGCCTCTCGATATTAAAAACACCAACACTTCTGTCACTCCGATGTCTTTACTACAATACTTCATATCTGTAAGGCTTCGATTTGCTAATTCTGATTCTGAAGTCAAAATTCTAAAATTATCAACGATTACTCAATATAACAGCTCAAAGTTGAAGTTTTAATTAAAAAAATTTGTTTTCTACAAGATATCCTGCGGTTATTCCTATAAACGACATTCCGAAACTAGGTATCTGGGGGGTTTTGAGATCGCTGATTTCTAATCTGAGGTCAAAATTTGAAAATTTGAAAATCCAAGATGGCGGGTCCAATATAAAGAGTCAAAATGGCAAAAAATGCAATCGATTTATTTGGAACTCGGTACCCGGGAGTTTTTCAGGTTGCCAATTACACATATGATTTACAAAATTTATAATGGCGGATTCAATGGCGCCTGAAAATCTGCATTTGAATTTTCTAATTCTGACACCACAATCGTAATCAACGACCTAAAAAAAACCCTTAAGAATTGAGTGTAAGAAAAATCGGCTGAAAGGAAAACTACTTCAAACGGACAAGGTTCTTAAGATTCTAAGCATCTTGTGAAATGCATTAATGGACGCTTCAGGCCATTGTTCTTTGTCAAACCATTAACCGAATGTCTTAAGCAGGACAGATTGTCATAGCAGTAGGAGTTCAACGAAAAACTCCAGGACCGACCTCAGCCAATCTCGCGTTAGCGAAACGCGACATCGCGGGCAGGGGGCGGAGGGAAGCTCGAAAAAAAACTGAAACCGACGGCCGGATCGGTAGGTCGGACAAGATCGACGACCTCCCGGGGGCAAAATATTCCGCCGCTCCCGATACGCCCCTACGCCTCGGGCTGTGATTAGCACCCAAGCGTCAGTGCATTTCGAGAACGAGCGTGCATAACGCGTGCACGATGCGCACACACAGTTGCAAACTCTCTGCGAGGAGGACGACGGAGCCGAGAGCTCCCGCTCACGACAGGATCACGCAGACGCAACGGAACTAATCCCGGTTTTCGCTAACGTCGTTTAGCTTTATTCTTGGTTTAAGTCACTTTCTGTCTCTTTCTAAGGGGACAGTTGGAAAGAGACAAAGGATGAATTGAACTAATTGTAAGATCAAAGTTAAGTGACGTCAGCGAAAACGAGCTCTTGGTTCCATCTTTCGTCTCTTTCTGGGGGGGGGGGGGCAGTTTGAAGGAGACAAACGATGAATTAAACTAAGATCAAAGTTAAGTGACGTCAGTGAAAACGAGCTCTTGGTTCCATCTTTCGTCTCTTTCTGAGGGGGGCAGTTGGAGACAGAGGATAAATTGAGCTGAGATCAAAGTTAAACGACGTCGGTGAAAACTTACGAGCGTAACGCTCGCTCGTCGGATTAAAAGAAGTTCCGCGCGCCGCAGCTTCCGCTTCGAATCGGCACGCCTGGACACTCGAGAAGCTGGGTTGTCACTCGAGAATCTCGGTTGCACGAGCGATAATACATTGTAGCCGCGATGCAGAATCGGATACGCTTCGCACAGTTGTCTCGTACCTCTATTAAAACGTACCTGTCGCTGTGTCGTTCGTACTCGTTATTTTTTTTGTTCTATTTTTGTCGCGGTGCTGAGGATTCGGCCGCACGGACGCTGCCAGTCGGCTTGGAAAAATTGGAAATCCGGACGGATTGTCGGGGATTAATCGAGGAGGCTCGGCGACGGCCGCTCACTGAATGTCTTTTAATTGAATTCGCCGTGCCGGGAGAGCAGTTGCTCTCTTCCTATCAATTACACAGTAGGTCGACGGGCACATCTAGCATTCATTACGGGATCGGTTTGCGCAACGCTCGATTTATGGAGCGGGCACCGCGGATCGAGTCCCGCTTCGATCGGGACGGAATTATCGCGACGGACCATCTCGCTGATTGCGCGCGTGTACGTGTCGCCGGATGGGAACGTAACGATGTAAAACCCACTCCGCAGAGTCCGGACGTCGGCGCGCCGACGAGTGCCCCGCGAAGATTCCCCGCAAGGAGACGAGGAGATCGTTAGAAGGATGAAGAAATTGTTGGCGAGATTTCTAAAATGATAAATTACTGAAATCCGCGAATTGTATTGCCCGATTTGACTCACGTGAGAGAGAGACGTCGGGGGACTATTAATCCTCGCGGAATAATGTGTCGGCGGAAAGAGTCTCCGAGTTATGTTGCTACCGAAGTTCAAACGGTGCGGCTTTTAGAAATACCTTTAATACTCGAGATAAGAAATTCCCGAGACACGTTATGTTCCTTAAATTTATCTGTACGATTGAAGAAAGTGAAGATAACGAATTTCTAAGAGCTCTCGGTTCTACCGGTGGAACCGCGAACGCACTTTGCAAAAATTGAAACGTGCTCTTGTGGAAACAAATCATGTCATTCCAGTGTACGATCGCACATCGGAAACTTGCCTTACACGAGAGATTCGTAACAATTTCATTTATGTCAGCGGGTGTTTTCTGACAATCGAAGTGTAGGGGCTATCAAGTCAATTTATTTAGACCGAAGTCAGACGAGGGAAGAGAGAGAGAGAGAGAGAGAGAGAGAGAGAGAGAGAGAGAGAGAGAGAGAGAGGGAGAAACATGTAGATTGTTCGAAATGGAGAACAGAGACGCCTTCGGAGAGGGAAAGGGGGCCGAAGGATAAAGCGAGAAGCGAGGAGATGTTCGAGGCACCGCAGCCGCGCCGTGCCGGGGCTCTGCGAGTCCGCGCTACCCGGGCTCCGAAAGAGTTCCTCGCCGGCGCGCGGCGCGCCGCGCGTTAACGGGACCGGGAGTTACGTCGAACCGGTTGTTGCGCACCGATGTCCTTAGGCGACCGCGGGTGGTGGTGGGCCCCGTATGTAGGTCTCCTCCTGCGATTGGCCGAGCCGCCGCGGCGCGCCGGCCTGGCGCGGATAAGGCCCGCCGCGCCGTGTCTGCCCGGGCCCCCGGACTCACCTGTTGCACCTGGCTCGCCGTGATCGCGTACCGGAACCGACTCGACGAATTCGGCTACGCCGCGGCTACCCCGCTCGCCCGGTTCCCAGAAACCACGGGGCCCCCGTCGAATTTCGGGCCCTGGGGAACTCGCCCGGCTCCCGAATCTCGGGAAAAACCCTTCGACTTTCGGGGAGAGTCTCTCTCTCTCTCTCTCTCTCTCTCTCTCTCTCTCTCTCTCTCTCTCTCTCTCTCTCTCCTTTCTCCCCTCCACCGATCGAGATAACGGACATTTTTACCCTTTGCGAGAAATGCGCAGTTCTGAATTTCTAAAAATTTTAAAACGTTTAAGTTCTCTGGAACTTTCAAGCTTTGAATCGTCCGATGAATCTTGAAAGGATCTTAAGACCGAATCAAACTAGCAATTGTTGACGCGGATTGGCGATTGACAATTGTCCTCTAGCCAATGAGAGTCAATTAAATCGCTGGCTGCTTTGCTCTCACTGGCTGAAGACAATCGCCAATCACCAATCCCAATCCAATCCGCATCAACAATTGCTAGTCTGATTCGGCTTTTAAATGATTGCACTGCTAAACAAAGTCAGGTTCGTGTTTGCTAAGCGACAAAAGGTAGAGGAACATAAAACGAGCGAAGAGAAAACGGCAAAGGTGATATTACTTATTCAAAGTAGTGGAGAAAAATAATAAATGATCAATGATCACTTTTTACATTTGCTAAGATTATTCTTCAATCTATTGACTATCTTATTTCTATTTATTTCATTTTTATTAATATTGATTTATATTAATATTGATTTATCGGCTGATGAGTCTGCGCAGTCGAAACTTTCCGCTCATTATTTTCCTATAATTGCATATTTCGAGAGAGATTGTATTACGCTTGCGTTTCCGCGTGGAGCTTAGAAATAAGAATTATCTTTGAACTAGGAATCGCTCTTCGAAAATCTAAATCCTTCCCCGCATCTCTGAGATCATGGCACTAACGCGTTCTTGTGCAAAGAGAAAAGTGGCTTCAGTCCAAGTTGTAAGCTGTATATGTTTTTTTTATTGTCGCTACTAGAAATCGCCAAAGTCTCTTTAGTTAGGTCAATTATAAGAGGTTTAAACCCATAAATCCTTTCTCGAAGTTTGAGGCCGGAATGATTTAAAGAATAATTTTCAAATCATTCCCCGGTGGGATTGCGCCTCTGTTTTATACGCGCAATTAGCAGACAGGATACAACAAAATACTCGTAGTTTCTTTAACGAGCTTCATCAGGGCACATCGGGTATAATAATAATACCACGATATTAGTGCGACCAAGTGAATTAATGGCCATAAAGGGATCCCGAATGAGACGTTACCGTTATTAAGAATATCCACATCCTGTTCCTCCCTGTCTTCGCTGTCGCGCCGTAAACGAAATCATCGTGGAGACCTGTTATTTCGTACACACTAGACAGAAGTGATACGTTATTTGAGAAAAACAGTTGTTAGTGCAGTATTTTATTAGTATTGCGTTTTATTATAATTTATAACAAAACGCGTTGCCTAGTAATTGCAGCGATTGTAATTATATTAATTGTAATATTCAAATACCTTTTAACTTTGGCGTACACATAATTAAGTCTGCAATAAAATTTAGCGTTTACTGAGAAAAATATCCGATTAAATGTAATCCAATTGCATGGTAACAAACGGATATCTCCGATTAAATTGTACATCCGATGAAAATCGGATTATCGGTTTTTTCATCACATTTCATCGGTAACATCGGCACTTCATCGGATGTATAAGTAATTTAATCGGAAACACTATTCAATTGGTTTATCAGATGGATATTTTTCTCAGTGTATTATTGAAATTCTAACACAGATTTTTAATCAGCGAATCATAAATTTTAACATTGATGTAACTCAAGCCTCAAATTTTGTTACAAGTGTAACCGTTACAATATATTGGACTATCGCATAAATAATGCGGATTAAATGCAGCTTTTTTTATTCCCAGCTACAAAACCGAAAGACTTTTATCGCCAGAAAATTGAAAATTTAAGATTAAGATGGCAAGAGGTTGTAAATAACAATGACAAATATAGTTTGGGATAAAAACAATAGTGTAAAAAATTTTTTTTCTTTTCATTAAAAAAGTCTCTTAAAACCAAGAACATTATCTATGGGATGACCCAGTAGAATCTATAAATGGATTCGAATTCTCCAAATGAAACTCGATCCTAATAAGATTCCGCGAGTATCTCGGCTCAGAATAAGACGAGAAATTGCGTCGGTCAGTTATGTCGATGCAATGTTATCATTTATCGAAACGGTTTCCAGTCTATCGTCGCCGCTCTGCTCGTTTTTTCGCATGACTTCGCGCTGATTGCGGTTGTTGCCGGGCGTGCACGTGCTACGCAGGACGAGGGTGGGTTAGGTTGCTAAAAAGAGCGAGAAGGCGCGAGCGAGAAGGAGCGACTTAATTGCGGCATCTCGGCGCACGTGCAGATGTCGATAAGCGACGCATCCTTCTGACATCATCGATCAGAACTCGCCGACTTTTTCCTTTTCGCCGCGCGCGGCGGTTCTTCCGCACGTTCCTGCGCTCCATCATCCGCGCGGCGGCATTTTTCCAAGGCCGCCGCCGCCGCCGCCGCCGCCGCGTTATTAGTCAGGCTTTCTTTCCCCTATCATTTTTCCGCGATCGGCCGGCCGGCGCGAATCAATCTCCCGGCGATCAAACTTGTAGTCTCGCTACAATGAGATCCACATTTCCGACGAGGATCTGGATCTGTCTGGAATGTAGGTTTCGACGGTAAAAAAGGATACTTTATCCGATTAACCTGGTGAATCGGGCCCGCGGACCGCGAAGTAGGTGAACTCCGTAAATCTCGAGGTTTTTAAGCAAACTTATTCATTTTTCGCCCAAGATGAAAATTGTGTCGCAACACGTTGTCGATATAATTTTTTGTAATATTCATGCAATAAAAATTGTCAAGCAATTGGTTGCGCCATCTTTGAATGTGCTACCGGAGTTGATTTTTTTTCTTTCTTTCCCTTCGGAAAATCTACTTTTAAAAAACTTAAAATTTTACTTTAGGAAATATGAAAAGTAAATTTGGACACTTTAAACTTTTGTTTGAGATAAACCTAACTTACTTGAAGAATTTAAAAGAAAACTTTACAAATTGTGAAAAGTATGCGATATAATTTGTAATACCGCGTGCGGTTTTCTTCTTACGAGAAAATGCTATGCCGCGCGGCCTTCTAGCGGGAACTTCGACAGGCTCGGCTATCTAAAAATTACTTTAAGTGTCCAAAATTACTCCAAAATTTCTTATATGAACTTTTAACTTGTTTAAGTAAACTCTTAGGTTTGAAAGATTACTTTTGAAAACTTGAATTTCATTTAAAGTAAATTTTCCCAAGGCTTCACGAATATCTCGCGATATCGCGTCGAAATTTCAGATTAGATATTCTCGCGTTGCCAGCGTCTCGAGGCGACAAAAGAAAACACCGCGAATCACGCAAATACGAATAAATTCCGCCGAGAGACCGGTCGTAACTATAAATTGTTACTGGTCGATCGATTACTTATGCGTTTGGTGCTCATATCATTCTCTTTGCGCGATCGCGAGGTACAAACAAACCTTTCCCGTATGTACCAGATTCGCGAGATACATTAATACAAATCGATGGTTGTCAGCTTTACAGATAATACCTCGTCTTGAATTGCTAAGTGTGTTAATAAATCATAACAGATCTCAAAACGGAGAGAAAAGAAAACATTGAGATAAACATTTGGATAATATTTTTGAAGGATTTACTGTTGCCGATTAAGAACGCCTCAATCGTGTGGACAGGTATATAAAAATTATTTCAGCTGTAAGAAAAATATTATTTTACAAAGAAATCTTCTGAGAAAATTACAATTTTGCAGCTGCAATGCTTTTTATTTCAGCCAACGAATTTTCATTTTACTTCAGCCTGGACTTATTTCTTCATTTCTTCGTTTAAAATGTTACACACACACACACATTGTCTACAAGAAAAAAAGAAAGGTTAGAGAGAAAGCATGATAAGAAATTGAAAAATTAATCTAAACTTGTGCAAAATGTATGCTAGGTAGTATGTTATTAGTGGTACCATTACTACCACCAGTACTACTTTTGCTACGCTCTCTATTAATCAATTATCTTTCCCGGGCGAGCGTTCGCCGATGATTGATAATCCCAGTTCTTCCCTCTTCTCGATGAACCCGATGAACATGTCTTAACCCCTCGTTCGAGTCTCCGGCGGCAGTAGGTCGGAGCGCCTAGACTCAGGCCGAAAAGCCACGTCCTTGAAGTTGCATCGAGCACTGCGGCGCGTCGGTTCCCCCGCATTGCGCGCGGGCGCGCGCAACTCGCCGGGCCCCCGTGTCCGTGGGGCCTGACGGGGTCCCGGGCTCGTGTTAGTGACACGTGCAGCGCGCGGAGAACCGCCGCGCCGCGCCGGTTGGAGAACCTTTGTGCTCGTCGACGGAGAGGAGAGGGCGTCGCGCGGTGGCGCATGAAGAAGGGAGGGTAGCGAACGCGGGGCCCCGAGGGGAAAGGGGTCCCCAAGTACCGCTATACCTGGAGTCGCCCGAGGCGGAATACATACCTACCTACCTACCTAGTACATGTCCCCTCTCGCTCCCTCGATCCCGCTGTCTCGCTCCCCCTCTCTCTCGCCCTCGCGTCCGATCGGGTCCCCCCCTCCCACTTCCCACCCTTGGGCCCCGTCGAGCCCCCCTCGTCGCTGGGGCCTGCGTGAGCTATACCGCTGGAAGTCCACGCCATGATGCACGCCATAGAGCAACAACGGGGACCGATCAGTGGTTTGTTTCACCTCGCCGACGACGCGCGTCGCGACGTCACCGTCGTTCTCTTTCTATCTTTTTTTTCTCTTTCTCTCTCTTCCCCTTTTTCTCCTTTGTCATCCTGTCGCGCACGCAAGCCCGCCGAAAGAGTTTATTCGTCCGGTTGGCACTTGGCTGGTCCTCGAGGCTGGGTCTCCCAGAAGGTTCTGAGATTCTTCAAACTTGTGTGATTCGGATTTGGAATTTTAGACTTTTTTCAGGGTCGATAAAGTCTTAGAACATTGGGTTTTCGATAGATACGCTTTTCTCGCATTCTCGAGTGGTATATTCGGTTAAAAGAGGTTCTACAGGTAGCATGTGTTTCGGTGCTTTCGGTCCGCTTGGACGTACGTAATCGACATGAAGGAATAAAGTATTCCTCTTTCCGTTTTTCGAAATACTTCCTTATTTGCCGCCAAGTCATTGCGATAATCATTATTTTCCAAAAACCCATAGCGTCGTCACGACGTCGCACTGACGTACCGAAGAAGAAAAGGAAGCGAATGAGCGCTCCCTCGTGAATCTCCCGAGCATTTTGTTCCTCGTGCCAACTTGGGCGAATTATCGATATCGTCATCGAAGGCAGCATCGCGACGACTTGAAGTTGGTAGACTAAGGATCACCGGACGATCACGGCGGCGAGGTAGAAGAGGACGCCGCGTAAGAGCTCTCCTTCCCCTCCGACTGCTAGCCTACCCTACCACTTCCTCCTCCTCCTCCTCCTCCTCCTCCTCCTCCTCCTCATCCTCCTCCTTCTCCGCCTCTTCCTCCTCGTCCTGCTCCACCACCTCCATTGCGCTTACAGTCGTTCGGTCGCCGGCGAGCAATACGGTTTACGGCCGCATACGACGGCGTCCACGAAACAGCTGGTACCACTGGTCGCTGGTCGCGTCCGGCGGTCGCAGATCCTCGACAACTTCCTCGGAAGGATCGCTTCTATCCGCACCAGCTCGCGAGAGAACGAGGCGCACGTGGAGCGCGGACGGTGCTGAATGCTCACCCCCGCATTATCGAAATTTCGTGGAGCACATTTCGCGAGCACGTATGCGTGAGTGAGAGTGATATCCGCGCTTCTTTTGGCTTCTCGGAGACACGACGTGGCTCTCGTAAGTCGCTTATCGAGGATTCGGGCTCGATACATCACGCCTCGAGCGGGAGTGCTGGAGAGAATGCGCGAATGGTGTTGAAGAGAGTTGGAAACAAATCCGGTTTCATCCCGCGGAAAGAGCCAGGATCTGTTACATCTCAAAGGTCCAAGACCCGGGCTCACGCTAGAATTCAGAATGGTTTGGGCGCACTGAGAGTTCCCCAAAAATGTCGGGGCCTACATTTTGAAGACCCAAAAATCCGCTACAGTCCAAATATCCAAGAGTCAAAGTCTTTACGCTTTCGAAAGGATCAAGAAGAGATCCGTTACGTCCTCAAAACCACAAAGAGGAAAGTTGGTCCACGGAATCGAGATTGGATCGCGCGTGTCTAGGAGCCTGAGGAAGACAGGATTTGCTACATCCTGCAGCTCTAAACAATACTCGTTGCGTCAATCGGGACGCATCGCGTCTCGAGGATTCGAGCCCTCGGTTTCCCAAGGAAGCAAGTGGGATCGACGGAGTCGCATGGCCACCACGTCGACGCACCTGCGTGGATACCTGTGCGAGGAGCGGCGAGCCGCGACGACGCCTCGCGTCGTCCAGGATGCGCTCGTGCACCACACGACTCTCGATCAGTGAACGACCCCTTCCGGAGCACCTGCGCGCTTCGCGGACCGCGCTGTAGGCCGTTCGGGGGATTTTCGGAGCGCCCAGCGTCGTGCCTGGTGGACTCGGCTGACTTGGTCTTCGAGGGGCTAACCTGGCAGAGATCTCCTCGTCTCTTCTATTCCCAGAGGTTAGTCACTCGCTTCGTTCCGGTATCGTACACACGCGTGTGGGCAGTAGAGTGTGGGTACGCGCTCTCGGTGCAACGATTGCGCCCGTGTGTGTACGCGCATGCGTGTGCGTGTGCGCGTGCGCGAGCTGCGAGCCTCGTGCAGGTATATACTTATCCGCGTTGCGAAAGTGCAACGAGCTGCATTATACGCGGTCAGCGAGGTGTGAACTTTTTCGGTGATCGAGGCGTCGTTTTACGCCGCAGTCGATCCGAAAAAAAGGGGCCGGATGTGACTCCATTTTCGAAATCGCGGGCCATCCGCTTGTCGTCGCTCCGGACGAGCCGTACGAAATGCCGCGGGAGTTTGAACCTAGCGAGCCCGCGAAATCGGCGAGTCTCCCGATGACAATAATAAAAATGAGTTCACTCCGGAGGAATGGATTCTCGCTTGGCGAACGTACTGCGCGTTTTTCTCGCGCAGGCGCGCACGCTCCCCGTGTTCTCTGAAAGATCGCGGGATTGCGGAATAACATTCCATCCAGGATGATTGATTCGATCATTAGGGATAACTGTTGTTGCTATGGTAAATCGTAACTATGAAAGACGGAGTAAAGCGGAATCGCGGGACGGATAGAGACGAGCTGCGCGGTTGACGCGTAATCGTGGCACGGATAGAGCGTATAACATCGCTTTGTCGATCGCGGCCGCCGTGTAATCTCCGTGGAGTTACACGCGGCTTAACGACGGCGGCGACGACGACGACGACGACGACGACGACGACGACGACGGAGGTGTCGTCGGCTCTTTCGCGCGCTGGAAATGTTGGCGATGACGCAGCCTCCGTGCGCTCCATCCGCGCGTCGAGGAAGATTCATCAATCGCGCCGGAGAGATTATCGCCCACGATGTCCGTTTCGAAAGGAAATTACGTACGCGGGCTCGAACTAGGCTCAAAAATGCGAACCCTCGGCATCTTTGCCCGTTGCGAGGAGAGTCGGAAGAGTGACGACACCGCCGCGTCGCCGCCGATGGTTTCGCGACACCCCGTGAGCGCTTATCGCGCGCCGGTGATCGCGATTAATGGAAATATTTTCAAGGAAATCGTTACTTAATAACGAGTTCCTTGAAAAGTTGGTATGATACGTATTCGCGCGCTTATTTTCGATGGAAAATTACGATACGATGCAAATGAGCGCGCGGCGTTGCGAAGGAGAAAGTGCGCGCTCGCGATTATCGTCAAAATTGCATTTTTCGTGCGCGCATCTCGCCGAGCAGACACGGAAATCAACGCGATAACGCTAACAAGCAGAACCCAGGCAGAAATTTATAAACGCCCGTGTGCAAATGCAACATTGTGAAAACGAGTTTAAGCGCAGAGTACAAGAAATCATTAATTACTAATTTATTAATTTACGCCAGAACGTGGCGTGGTATTAGTTAATCCGTGCAACGTGCACGAGCTTAATTGACATTACATTAATCCTTCGACATTTAGGTCTAATCTACAATGTGCAGTCTGCGTCTAGAAACATTCTACTTTGTAGCCAATAAATACGTTGAAAAAATGTGTGCAAGTTGATAAATTGTATATTGTACGTTGTATAATCGTACATTGTTGACAAATTTTTGAAGTGCTTTGATGTGTTTATATAAAATAGAATGTTTCTAGACGCAGACAGCATATTATAGATTAGGCTTTAGGGACGAATGTTGCGCGAGTTTGTCGCTTCGGTGCGACGAAATGGCGTATTGAATTTAATTGAATTAGTCGAGGAGCTGCCCGTGTCCGCACTAATTTCTCTCACGTATGTAGTACTGTTTATTACGACTAATATTACCACATGCCTCAGTGGTCGAATTGGTGAGACGCCCGCCCAGAGTGTAGGGAGGTCCAGGTTGAAACCCTGGCTGAGGTAATAATTTTCGCAATGAATTTCTTTAATTAGAATTTGCCAGCCATTGGTCGTCATGCAATTTCTCTCACTTCTCGCACGTACCTTTTTACTTTCGTTTGGCGTTTTCGAGAAATCGGTTCTCTCGCTTAAAATTGACCACGATGTATCCGTTCTACGCGATGAATCGCCGCTGCGGTGGCGTTGCGGCCTACGAAACAAATAATTGGTGAAAAATTCCAGCTGTTCACGATACCGCGACCGCGCCACGGTATTAATTAAGTATAAAATTGCGGTAATGGCGAACGTGTCGCGCGTGTGTTGCGCGTGTTAGACCGTTCCGCGTGTCACCAGCTAAAAACTGGTCACGCTCGTGCGTACAGATGCCGCGTGGATCCAGATATTTGAAAAGTCGAGGATGCAGGAGTGAAAAGGCGACAATCGCAATCGTTGTCTCCCTTTTTAGATAAATTAGCGATGAAATGACAATGAAACGACGTTGACAGTTGACGGAACATTGAAGGAGAAACACAGAGTATTTTATCAAGAAACTTTATGAAAAGTTTCCTCAGAAATGGAAAGTTTCATTTAAAAGATATCATATTAAATTTTCATCTTCCCATTTCTACATTGATTTTATTTAAGTAAAAATTACATTAAATATTTCTCCAAAATTTTATTAAATTTCCAAAGTCAAACTCTCTTTCAACTTGGAATATCTCAAACGTAATTTAAATATAATACACGCACATTTATACTGGGTTTATCTTTTATATCCCTTCGTGCGAGTGGAGAATAACTCATTTTACCCGAATCGAGTTTCTAAAAAAAAAAGAGTGCCTAATGAGAGCCGGTCGGAGTCGCCGGTTTCGATTCTAAGAGCGATTTTTATGTTGCTTTAGAGATTCTTACGGCACGGGCTGGAGAGAGAAAAGGAGGGAAGATGAGGGGGATTCGCCTCTCGTCGTTTGTCGCTCACGTGGAATTTGGATGAATCTGCTATTCTCGTCCGGGGAAACCGTGCGAGGAATTTTGATCGTTTCGACTCCGGTCTGGCACGCCGGCTGAGGAGTGTCCAGAAACGGCGCTTGTTTTTCGAGAAAACGCACCGCGGGACAAAGACGCGACTCGCCCCCCTTCTTTATCTACGAGCATAAACACGCTGGACATGTAGTCGCCAAATAAAAGTGCGCCTAAAAGCGTCGTTCAGCCGCTATTTCTGGCGCCAGCGAAATCCGCGCGCTTACATTCCTCGCTATTTTGATCTTAATTTAGAGCCGCCATAAACACGGACTTTGTCACGAAGAGCAAATCAATCGAGCTGAGGCTAATCTGTGTACAAAAAGTTGAATTAATTTATTAAAAAGTCATATACGCTATTAAAAGCTACATAAACATTTAAATTGAACTGAATTAAATTTATGTACAAAAAATTCGTTGGAACTGAACATAAAGAACCTCTGGCTGCAAAAGTCTATGAATATTTTTGAATTTCTGTATTCCAAGACATTCTCTCTCCTGACTTTAATTTTTCATTATGCTTAAAACATTTTAATACGCCAGTTTTTAATTTTAATACAAAGTATAATACATCTTAAGATCCCGTATCTTAAGAAATTACTGACATAGGATTTAAAACTTAAATGCAATGATCTAAGGATTTTGCACACACTCGAGAAGTTGAACGTTAAAACTAGTTTATAATTTCCTTCATTTTGCAAGCAAGACGTCACAGCGTTGC
>NW_011967079.1:71905-78925 GCF_000949405.1 Vollenhovia emeryi
TGCATTCAACGCAAATTTCTCGTAATCAATCTCGAGTAAATCCAAAGTAGCGACGCGATTTTTTGCTCCAAACGGTGCTTGAAAAAAAAAAAGAATTGAGCCTACGGAACACGGCAAGGACCGCGAAATAGAAAACGGCAGGAAACGCAACGCGAACGGGCCAAAACAAAGGTAAGATCGAGAAGGCAGACGCGGAGATACGCATCTGCGAGCGTGGGATCGCGTGTACGCCGGCGTTGAAGTCTCCTCCTTCGGCTTCGTCGAAATCGCCGCTTTGCGCGAGCGGGGGATATCTGGGACGCGCTGCACCGCGTCGCGACGCATAATGACACCGACGCTTTTGTAATCCACGTGGCTATCGTGCACAACGTGGGCTACACAAAGTATTCTCTCGATTGAGAGAGAGAGAGGGGGGGGGAGTGGGAAGAGAGAGAGAGAGAGAGTGTGTGTGTCACCTTTAGATATCCATTTTAAATCGTGCATGTTTTATACCGTTTTCAAGTCTTCCGCGCTGTCATAGAAAAATCAAGTAACGTAAAATAAAAATGGTTAAATTCCCTTTCCAGTCGCTACCAATAATAGAAATGATTTTTCAGTTCCAAAGTGAATCAAACTGAAATGTAGGAAATAATCAAACCAAAATTATCAACATCCGTCCGACGTCGTGACACAAAAGTCACCGTAATTAATAATAGTGTAACAATAAAGTCCTATCCGAATGAGACGTTTATTACTTTCCCGGTTAATACACATTTAATTTGTATGAGTTTCTTAGAATAAAGTCACGTGGAAAACCTGAATCAAACGTGGATTCGTTAATTGAAAAATTTGAGTGAAATTTATGACACCTGCTAAAAGAGTCAAGGTAATATCAATATACATTGTAAAACAATACGATTGCAAAATATATTTATGAAACAATAAATGTACGAAATATTATTATACGATACAACATATATAATAAAATTTTGTACATGGCCGTTTCTTTTCCGATTACACTGTCAATTATCGAATACTTCGCACGTTTCATTGAGCAGAATGAGAAAGCAAGGCAGATTATTAATAGTCCTTTTTACCGGCAATGCCCGGAGGAAGACAGTGGAAGGACACGTGAGGTCATCGCCGTAAAATACGCCGTACGACGAGGAGAGCCCGTACAATTTCTCTCCTTGACGATCCTAGTCCTCGACGATTGGCCGCGCAGGGCAAAAAAATCAATGTTCATGTAGAATTACGGCGAATTAAATCGATCGATCAAGCCCCGTTTGTATCGCAAAATATTCCCGAAAGTCAACTGATTTCAGATTTGATCTCGACGTTATCGATCACATTTGCCGATGTCTAGATAGCGAGACGAAACATCCCGGCAGCGGGAGATCGAACGATCGATCTTCGGAGATGGTAATTCAGTCGTCTCTCGCGCGTCGTTATCGGAAGTATAATTTGGTATCGGCGCAAAGGAGATGCGATGCTGAAGAGAACGAATAAAAGATGTCACTTAGGGGAGTCTCTACATCTTCATATTTTTTTTCTTACGGGAAGGTTCGAAAGACTCGAGTTTGAAAAATTAGTGATTTTTCGAGACTTGTATAGGTTTTAATAATAGCGGATTATTAATCTCTTGGAGAACTTGGGATTTTCGGCGGGCGGTCTCGTGTGCTCCCGGAATAATTCCCGACCTCTAAATTGTGGAACGGAGTTGTCACTGAATGACTTTCATCAGTTTCTAGACGCTCTTAAAATACACCATGAGCAGCAGTGAGTCACCGCTTTCTATCGGAATGTTAATGGCGAATGCACATGTACGTTCTGGATGGATGG
The DNA here is from genome assembly GCF_000949405.1 of Vollenhovia emeryi. Lineage (NCBI taxonomy): Eukaryota > Metazoa > Arthropoda > Insecta > Hymenoptera > Formicidae > Vollenhovia > Vollenhovia emeryi. The sequence continues at coordinate 73,727 of NW_011967079.1, forward strand.
ATGGGAGGAAAAAATCGATTTCTCACTCTTGTTTCTTTGCTACTATACTCGCTTATTGATATTACGATACGAGAAGAACGTCCCGCGCGAGACAGATTAAAGTACAAGATTAATGAAAGAAGCGAGGGGAGAGGGAGGGAGAGAGAGAGAGAGAGAAAGAGAAGTCGAGTTCGTAAAAAAAAACCTTAAACCTCGTAATTACGCTTATTTACTTCGTTACGAAACGCACGGTCGAATTTTAAATCGCAAGCACGCACACGCGCGTAAGTAAATTCCCCTCGCGATGACGAAGTCGTTCGCTTAATCGAGGCAAAATCTGCTCCTTCCATTTGCTGATAAATTATCGATTTATCGAGATAAATAATGCCCGATAAATATAGTCTCTCCTCTTCAGAATTATTCAACTTCCACTCTATAAATTCTATGTTCTATTTAGTCAAGTTACACACATCCTCATTATATAATTTAACCTGTTACATTATAAATCTTGTCGAATTACTTAGATAACTCTAAGCGTGATTTAAACTTGAGATTCCACGTCCCAGTTCTGAAGTTTTTCTCACAATCGGAGACTTTTCTAAATTTCAATTGAATCGTGTAAAATATTAATTTGATCCTTTCTAAGATCTCACTTTTCCACGTCTGTCCATTTTTCTGAAATTCTAATGCCCATTAAATTGTAGGTTAAGCAGCAATCATACTATTTTCAGATCTATTAAACATGGATTCTACCCGACTCTGAATTATGCACCGCGTTGCAGTAATCTACACGTTGCACTTAGCCGCGGGTTTCGCGAGGTCTAATATTTTCCCCCCGCGCGCGCGCACTCAGCCTGCACGAGTGCAGGACAGGTTCCGACGACGACGGCAGGATACTCTGACATTTGCTAGGTTGATAGTCGAGTGGTTCACCTATAGCGAGGTGCACCTATCCGTTGCGTTATACATGGTGTCCCAGAATCACCGGATGTTCTACCAATCACAGTTTCAAAATTTGGCCAAGATTTTCAACTGAATGTTTTTCGCACTCTGTAACTTTGTCTCCGGAACTTCAATTCGACACTCTATCAATAACGAAATCGATTTAGGAGGAGAACAGTCTGGAAGTAAATTTTAATTTGATTATACGAACATGATGTGGAAAGATGGAACTTTGATGCTGGCTTATACTGGCCGGGGTAAAAATAGCTAAAAAAGTGGTCATATCGCGACTGGATAACATAATCATGAGTTTCTATAGTCAGCATATTCATGAGTTTCTGTAAAAAATAATTTTGCAATTTACAAACCAACGGTGGCTCGGTGTTTACGGTGAAAAAAAAAAGATCGATTGCAAGTCGAAAATCTGCAATGTGAAAGATCATCGATGGTACATTTTACTTTGTCACTCGGTTGAGAGATTAACGAGCGTGCGTATTTCGCCAGAATTTCGTGTCGGAGGGAGCAAGGGAAGGGGGGGGGGGGTTGAAGAAGCAGGCTAAGGCCTCGGGATGGCAGTGGTACGATAATTACCAGCTGGAAAACGCGAGATGATGCATAACGCGGAGAGTCGCAGGCAGTTAGCCGTGCGATTGCAGAAGCGAGCTTAGAGCCCGGCGTCGTAGCCGAGGGCAGGTTTGCAACCGCTGCCAGAGAGAAATTTCTACAGAGTTGCTGCGCCGTAGCGGTCGTTTCGACATAGGTGCAGGATCGAGGGGATCTTGCGCGCCAGCAGGTGCGAATAGTGTCGGCGCAATTTTTTGGCGCGCGCACGAATTATTTCTCTTAGGACTTTGAACAATTCGCGGAGGAAAAATGCACGCGTGTGGCGGAAAAAATTATCAGTGGCCTTTGTTCGCCACGTGTGGGAACGCGAGAGAGAAAATTGTGATGCAGACTCGCTGCAAAATTCCGATACCGAGGAGTACACCGCGGCAAAGGTTTCCCAGAAGAGAAAAATATTACGTGCGAGAAGCATTCTGTCCAGTCGCGCACGAAACATCGACGTATCAATGAGAAATTTCGATAACGCTTTTTTTCCGATTTCTCAGAATAGAAATCACATTTGCGATCCTGTTTCGGTCAAATCCGACCGTTTCACATTTTCACCTAACATTTTCACTCGCACACGTGCATATTATTTCCCGATTTTATTGCAAATGTGTTATGAGATTTCTGGAACTTCGAGTTCTCGCGTCTCTATAAATCTTGCTGCTCCGCGAGGAAATGACTTCATGCCGGTGAACAGACTCCACCGTGCCATGAAAACAGTCCTCGGCGCGCACGTGTAATTAGGGGTGTAATTAGAACACCGGATAAGAGCGGTTTAGGTCATTACAAAGGCGGACCACCGCGGAGGTTGCGGAAAACGCCTGCTCGCCGAGGAAACTGCACACTGACCCAGTGTTCTCGAAAAGCTGATCGCCCAATGTGTCGAAAAATATTTAAGTTATCAAGCAATTGGAACTTCCAAAACGTGGCATTGGAGGTAATTTATTGTTAAATATTAAGGATTCTGGAATCTTTAAGAAGGCTACTGTTAAAAAGTTTTGCATATTCTTAACCGTGTTATTTCTCTCGTGAGACTAGCTATGTCTCTTATAAATAGAGAGTCGCCTATTGTGAGATAGCGGGGTCTCTGCTAAATTAATAGGCGTCATCTGTTGGTTCCACGCGATGGTTCCGTGAATTTATTGCCCCGTGAGTGAATTCTGTTCAGTGGGAAATTCATTGTTAGATCGTGTAATCGTTGCGAAAAAAAGATTTGTGATTGAATTTGGACGTTGAAAATCTACTATCTCATATTAGAATCCTATCTGATAATAGAGGACTTTCCTCTATATTAAAAAAAATTCATTTACCCGCAATGAAATGTCTCCCCGACCCGAGCTAATGCACTTTCGTTTGGCTACGCCGTGCATAAAATTAGGCGTGATAAACACGTAGAATACTTTTGTTCCGCCGCGTATTGAATTAATATCGCACCGCGCGGCGCCGAAGACACTGATTAACCGCGCAAAGGGACGCGGAACCGCTGCGGAAGGCCCGCGTACTCCGTCTCGGTTGTCAGAGTTAATGCAAAATCGCGAACGTGCCGCGAATGCAGCATGTACAGGAACGCACGCGCTGCTGGGTGCAACTTAATGACGATGTCGCCTCGCGTTACTACACGGTGTACTTATTAGCGCGAGGCGCGCTTAGGATTGTGCACATCTTAATTAGCATCGGCGATTAACGAGGTCGCCCGGACAATACCGTTTTGATGACGAGCGACAAAAAACCGCGCGGCTCTACGCTCTCAAGTATCCCGATCTCGGCCGCGAACTTCTCCCGTTTATTTCACGACGATGTATTAGAGCGCGGCCTCATTGTTTTAAACACGGGAAAAGGAGTACTTTTCTTTTTTGAAAATAGGTTCAACGTGAAAAACTTGAGTTGAAGATTTGATCTAACAATAAGAGTTGATCTAACACTTATTTTTCTGTGAAGATGCCCTAAAAATCGTAAGGTGTGTACGGTGATGGACAGAATGGTTGCAACACTGTTTTAATGAGTTTAGAAACGCGCTTTTAGATTCAGGTTTCCGTTCCAAAACATTTCCTCTGAGGAAAATCGAGTAAAATATTTCTAGGAGAAGACTTTGGGACGTAATCTAAACGCACGTTCCTAAACACGTTAAAAAAAGAACTCGTTGCAACCATTCTGTCCGTCACGGTACATGTATAACAGTTATGCAATTGTATTGCGCGTCAAGTTTAGAGATTTTAAAAATTCGACGTCAGATTTGTTTGTTAGATTAGACTTTTTGTACGTCTGACAGATTTAGCGTCTCAAATTTGAACAAAAGTGAAGAAGACAATGTAAATTAAAGTCAGACTCGTAATTTGTAATACAAAGTGGGAGGTTTATGGAACGACAAACAATATTTGTTAACATCGGTGTCCAATTAATTATGTATTGTATAACGTTACGATTATAAATATTTATATTAATTGTGAACATTACGTTGTTACAATTATAAATATATTAATTTTGAATAATTTCTGCTCGCTTATGGTCCTTTGTGTGATAATATTTAACCACACTGTATAACGCAAATAATTCCACTTAATCGCGCCAGCGGCAACGGCAGGAATCGCAGGATCACGAGCCTTATACCGTGTAGCCTTTGAACTCGCGTTTCGACAGCGCCGGCAGACAAAAAGCTAAGCTAATGCATAACCAATGGAGCGGAATCGAGACACAACGGGGCTGTGCGATTAACGCGACTGTCGTGACACCGCTATTGCGGACGTCGATAGCTCTCGACCGACGACGTGGTTTCCCCCGCACCGATCAGACGCGGTTTATCATTGCTGATAAACTTGTCCGTCGCGAGCAGATTGGAAAACAAAAACTCATCTCGCGACTCTTTCGTACGATTAAATGGCGTTGCTTGTCGAAAAGCGAAATCTCTCGGAGGGAAGTGACAACCACCGAGAGCATCCTGCAGCATATACTCCTTTAAGGGTCCTAGCCCTCCAGATTAGGAGGTTTCATTCGGCAAGGTTTAGCAGTCTACCGAAGTGAAACCAAATGCCCAAAGTACCAGAATGAACTGGATAAAACAGGCTTTAAGCCTACTACACGAGGACGAAGGAGAAGAAGAAGGACCGATATGGATTTAATCAGGTTTCTTGGTTGATATACTTTTCAAAAGGAATGAAGACCTCAATCTCACAGGAAGATTGTCTTGTCACGCGAGGCTTTGCCCGCCCGAGCGCGCTCCCGCCTCTCCGTTAGTCCCCGGATAATTCTTCCCGTAATTTCAATGTAAACGATAGAGTCCCGGGTGTTTTGACTTTCTCCGAGCGTCCGTCAGGCGCTTCGCTCTGCCCTGCGGCGCGTATCGCCCGAGGGGGGGCAGATCAGGGCAGATCGACCGGTTGCGCAGATCGGTGGTGCTTTCTGGACGAACTTCCGCTCGTCAAAGAAAACGGACTCGGCCGCGCCGGCGCGGCTGACCCAGTTTGCGCGCGGGGCCGAGCCGGGCCCGCAAGGACGCCGCGAAAACGGCGACGGCCGAGGTGCCGTTCCTCTCCGCAGCGAACGCCGCGGGAGGGTGGAGCGCTTTCGAAACGCACGACGGTAATTATCGGTTATAAAGTAATGCCGGCCCGGGTCGACTTGCGTCGTTAAGATCGACGCCCGATCGACGCTCGTCGAGGAGGGGGGGGGGGG
>NW_011967079.1:79910-92311 GCF_000949405.1 Vollenhovia emeryi
GCTCTCCTCTTTTCCTCCGGTGTTTAATTAGAAGAGCCGTCATTACGCGCGCAATCGTTCGGCGGCCTTGTTAAATCTAACGATCATCGCGATATTGACTTAACGGAATCGCGCCGGGGCAGTCGATATCGTAGCCTTCGCTTCTCGATCCCGAGGCTCCGATAAGGTCGCTTTTATTCGACGAAGAGAATAGCCGTGAGACGGGAGATTCCTTGACGCTTGTGATTATGCAGTTATAGCGTGCCAATATTTACATTGTTATTATGACACTATTAGAGGAAAGTCTCCAATTACGAGATAGGCTCGTACTATACGAGATAGCGGGCTTTCGACGTCCAATTCCACAAATCTTTTCTCGCAATGCACAATCTAACAGTAAATTTTCAGCTGAACAGATTTCACTTCAAGGATAATGAATTTATGACTGAGCCAACAGATGACGGCTATTAATTTAGGAGAAACCCCGTTGTCTCGTATTATGTGTCTATCTCATAATAGGGGACTCCTCTACCGCTATTGTATTACGTTAATCGTTATTGAGGAATAAAGGCCGGGAACAGGAATGAGACTTATAGCGAATTCGCTTGCTTGCACTAGTGCACACTCCATTGTCAGTGCGCACTCGTCTACAGTCAATTCTTATAGTTAAGGATTATTTTAAAGACCTCTTAACCCTTTGATGGTAACCCACGTTGCCACCTCAACTTCTTTACTTTTTGGCCATTTAATTTCTAGTTAACGCATTTAGGTCGGGTTTCTTGCATTTTTTAAATGTTCTTTTATTGTTAAGGTATCCAAAAAGTACTGTTTTTCATATTTCTACAATAAATATTAAAGACTACTCAAACCTGTTTGAGTAGTCTTTAATATTTATTGTGAAAGTTTTATAAACAAACAAATACGAAAAACAGCACTTTTTTCGGAAAAATTCATTATTGACCAAGTTTTTTAAGATTATTTCTTGAAAATTTTGTACAACGGGGTTTTCGGGGTCGATCATTACGAATCTGATGTCAGATTTTCAACATTCAAAACGGCCGATGCAATTTGAAGCAATTGTAAAGCCTTGTGTCCACGATCCAAGAACTGTGTCCAAGTTCTACTTCCGAGAAGTGTGTAGCCAATCGACTCGCAGCTTTTACGGAATAGCCGCGAGTCGATTGGCTACACACTTCTCGAAACTTGGACACGGTTCTTGGATCGTGGACACAAGGCTTTACAATAGTTTCAAGTTAATTCGAGATCTTGTACACGGGGACTTTAAAGTGAGACATATCTTGAGATTCCAATTTAGAACTACGCCGGTCCCGGAATTGCTGGATACCAAGGCGACAAATTGAATTCCCGCAGAAGAATGGCGATCGAGAATTCAAAATTCAAGCGTTACACGCCTAGATATTTGACGAGGAGAAAGCGCCGAAGCGTGCGCCTCGAGATCTGATAATCCATTAAGTAGCAAAGTGCTAAATTTTGCACACCAGCTGCGACAAGTAACACGATTGGAGAATAAGGAAGCAATAAACGAACGTCAGCCTCGGGAACGCTGGACGTAAGGAAGAGGAAACGCCGTACGCGCATTCTCGAGATCTGCGAATCTCAAATCGATCTCCAGTCCATTAACTCGCGAATTAACGAGTCCCGCGCACGCAAATTGCATAAATGAGGGACCGGGAGGGGAGGGGGGGGGGAGTAAAAACCGTCGTGATAATCGAATATTCCGGGAAAGCCGAGCGCGAGACCGCTCGGCGTTGTTGTTCGGAAAACAGAGCGGTCAGAAGCGAGCTGGACGCGGAGCGTGACAAGCCGAGGTCCGGAGACGATTAATGACGCCGCACGGCGCTCTCGCGGTGGCGCGCATTTGGATCGCCTCTAACGATCGGTCACTGTAAATAGGTTGAAGGCGTACCCGGGGGCTACCCGACGGCGTCGACATCGAGGTCGCGTTCCAGCGCGTTAAAGTCTCCGCGCGAGCCCGCGTTTCACAGATACGCGAGCGGACAGGACACGCATTTCGTGTTCCTCGCGGCGCAGAAATTCTCGAGGCGCGCGCGCGCGCGCACGCAATTTCTGTCACTCAAACTAAGCGGCCCGAGACCGGCTCGGTGGATCGCTTTAATTTCATTGTGTTGTAAGGCCCAAGAGAGAGAGAGAGAGAGAGGGAGAGGGGGGAGAGAAAAAGAGATTACCGAGAGATACCAAACGTTCCGTGGCGAAATAACTGTCCAGTTTCGTCAGCTGCGTCGAGAGCGATCGATCGGCGGACGGAATTTATGGTGGGAATAGTCGCGAGGAAGGGGAGCAAGAGGAGGAGAGAGAAACGCCGGAAAAAAATGCATTATATTTTTTTAGCGTGGAACAATTCGGCTCAATTCACTTGAGAAATAATATCTGTCGCGCGGCCCCGAAAGTGCCGCACTGAGAAAACTTTCCGTCGGATAAACCAATCGAATAGCGTTACCGATGGTTAATTTTTCCGATCAACTTTTCCGATTAAATTGTGTATCTATCCGATGAAATTTATCCCATTAAATGCAGTTACCGATGAAATTTGATCGAAAAACCGATCATATTTTTCATCGGATTCGCGTTTGTTATTATGTAATTGAATTATCCGATTATATTCGATCGGACATTTTTCTCAGTGTAGTAAAACGTCAAAGAGCTCTCATAAAAGTCTTCGAACTGCCACATTGTCTCACGATTACATGACTCTCAGGTAAGTTTAGAGAAAACATTCTCTCCGTGTACTATCCAACTTCGCTACACGGAAAGAACTTTTTTTAATTTACCCTAAAAGTCATATAATCGTGGGACATGGCATTTCGAAGAATTTTATGAGAGTTTTCCAACTTTTGCCATACATTCCACTAATAAAATGTACACTAAATATAATTACTAGTAAAATGTATAATAAAATTTCAGAAAACTGTCATAAAGTTTTTCGAAATGCCACGTTGTCCCACGATTACACGATTTCCCGGGTAGATTTGAAAAGAAAATTCTCTCCCGTGTAGGGGTTCGATGTAAAGGTAGCAAGGAAGTGAAGAATCCAATTGAAAGGAAACCACAGGTCTCTTGCGCACCGAAAAGATTCGCGCGCACAGCCGCCACGTGAACGAAACCCCTTTGCTGCTCCACGCTTTGAGAAACGAAAGTAAAGTTTCTCTCTTTGTTCAAGTCCCCCCCCCCCTGAATATTATATATGTAAAATAAAATTTCGCGCTAGCTCTCCCGGAGGCATGTGGTAGGCGGCGAGCTCCTCCGGCAGGCGGATGGCCGCCAAGCCCTCTATGACGCCAAGAGAGCACGCGGTTGTCTCGTTGTTGGGGCAACAACGCGCGCGATCCGGGCACGGCATGACTCTCTAGCTGCTATGAGAGCGCGGGCCCCCTCGCGCGTACGGGGGGCAGGCAGGCAGGCAGGCAGCTCGGGGCGATGTAGGCGTGCGGATACTTCCATCCAGCCTCTCTCGCGTCAGCCGAGTCGGCCGGCTTGATGGTGGCAGCGAGCCGACCAACACAGGCAACCTGGTTGCGCAACACCGGGCAGCCCAAGACAACGACGGCGCGGCGGCGACGATGACGACGACGTGAAGCGACGCCTCGTGTCGGTGTGCCTCGTTTCTGCACCGTTCGTTCGTTCCTTCGTTCCTTCGTTCGCCACGGTAAATAGGCTAAAAGCTTAACCGCCTGGTATGTACCTGACACCGCGAGGCCGCATTCAATCGCGATGTAAGAGAGTCTCGATATGTTCTCTTTCTCGACTCCCACTCGCAGCTGACGAGCCCCCCGCCGGCCGCGCGTCGTCCGCTCCGAGAGCACGATCGGCGCTTTAATTGAAATCTATCTGCTCCGCAGGTTTCTCTCTTTCTATCACTCTTTCTGACCCAATGCGCAAGACGTTTACGCAACGAGCATGGAAAAAAGATTTCGGTCGGAAGTTTCGCCGGAACGGGTATTTCGGGTAGGAAAAAAGAAACGTATGAATTCATGTACTCGCCGAGTTAAATTGGTGACTAAAAGTAACGGTCGATTTGATCAAAGTGATACACGGAGAGAAGTTTCTTTTTCTTCAAACTTATCCTGAAAATCGTGTAATCGTAGGACAACATGATATTTCGAACAATTTTTTCACCTTTTACCATATACATTCAACTAGTAATTATACTTAGCATACATTTTACTAGTTTGTATTATAAAATGTTCAAGTGCCGTGTTGTCCCACGATTACATGATTTTCAGGGTAAATTTTTGAGAGAAAATCCTCGCATGTTTTTTTTACAAGTCTTTCAATTTTAACGACTGTAAAAAAAGTAGGATTTTGATGCCTATAAATACCCGCTAGACTTACCGTTCGTTTTGGGAGAGCGCAGAGTTTATAAACTGTAAACTTTTATCCTAGCATGCCATTTATAATTTTTATTAATGAGCCTGCGGACTTGTATCTAAATTTAATTATACTAAGATTAACTGCAACACGGATATACCTATCATCTGCTGATGCAAATTAATTAGAATGAGATCAAGTTAATTTTCCAGTAAAATTAATTTAAATCAGTCTCGTTATAAACTAATAATAGTTACACCAGAGAAAGGATGCTCTCCCTCCTTGAATTTCGGCAAACCATCGAAGCCCGAGAAAGAACAGAGCGTTGAATTAGCGTTCTCCAATTGCGGATGAAAAACGTTCTGAAAATCCACCAGAAAGAAAGAGAGAGAGAGAGAGAGAGAGAGAGAGAGGGGGGGGAGCTGTAATTATGCAGAATTTCTAAAATAGAATTCCCCTTCGTAACGCATTAGAATCCCGCAGAGGAATGAACTTAATTGCACCGCGTAAGGAAAGATCAAAGGCGGCGTTGCGTTGCATCGCGTTGCGTTGCATCGCGTCGCGTCGCGTCACGGCGGAGGTGAAGGAAATGCAGGACGCGAAAGAGAAAGAGGAAGAGAGTGAGGGAGGCCGTGCCATTATAACGTGCCGTGGAATTCCGTGCTCCTGTCTCCCGCGACGCGACGTCCGAAGAAATCGAGATGAGGGCCGGGATTGGAAATGAAATTCGGCACCACGGATGCCGGATGCTATCTATACGCGGATGCGGAAACTGGGTCGGCTAACGGTGAAATTCGTGCCCCGGCACGAAAATCCACTTTACGCCGCGGCCCTAGGTGTCGGAACTTCCGATTTCATCGCGCGTATCGCCCGACGCGAGGCTGATAAGGGATAATCGGGCGTCTTGTCGGATATCTTAGGCATTTTAGAACGCATCCGAAAAACGAGAATCTGACTCGAAGCGACGTGTCAGGTGTCGCGGCGTGTCGGAAGCGTATTATTATTCTAATTGTCTTAACTCTGTTACGCTCAGAAAAAGGTCTCTTTGAAATCAAACAAATTTTCTTTCAATTTTGACCTTACTAGACTTTTACTTAGTTTCGAAGAAATGATATCTTTAGCTTAGCCAAAATTCTATTTGGTCGAGACTGGAATCTCCACGGAAATTCATATCTTCTTCTTCAAATCTAACAAGTGTTTTAGTAGAAGTAAGACTTTATTTAATTTCAAAGAAATAATCTCTTTACCTTAACTAAAATTCTATTTGGTCGAGGCTGGAATCTCTAAGGAAATTCATATCTTCTTCAAATCTGGCAAACGTTTTAGTAGAAGTAAATAAAAAGTAGACTCGAAGAAACGTGATTTCCGCGTATCTCATTTGTTTAACCTACATAAATCTTTCTTCTGGGTGTAAATTCCACATATTCACAATATTAAAATTAGAGTTTGTATTTAACAAAAAGATCGCTAATTAAGCGACTGATTTAATTGTTATTAATTGGGAGATAAAATCATTGTAGAGTAATTATTATTACTCGCTAACGCGCGCGATCGCTAATTATTCACGACTAAAAGAATAAGTTTCTTACACGCGACGTGAAATAAACGTCGAGTGTTCGCGCGCCGCTCGTCGCTCGGTTTTCTGCGAACTTTAAAATCGCGCACGCACCTGAATCCAGTTACGGTCTCGCACGACTGAGCAAACTGGAAATTTCCACGGAACCTGGCGTTGCTTTGCACGCTGATATTTTCCCTCGCATCGGCACGTTTTTATACGGACGACCGGCGTTAAGCAAGAAACCGCGAAGCGACGATAAAAATCTCAAACGGAGTTAACGCGTGATCTGCGCGCGATGTCGATGGCGAATGGATTCGCTTCTGTTCGCCAGTTGGTAATAAAGAGACGAGCGTATACGAGCGAGAAATTCGCGGCGAAAATTGTCCGCGTCGCTTTTTAAAGAAATCAGCAAAGATAAGAAATTAATTTGACCTTTTAAACAACTATATTAATTAAAATATGCCAATCAATTTATTCATGATTAATAAAATATATATTATATATTAATAAAAAATTGGAATTCGCAGTTTATTCTAATTGGAAGGATCATATTCGATTGACATAGACCAATTAACGACCTAAGCAAATAATTAATTAAAATTTAACACTCTTCATATTAAATTAAATGGAAGTTTCTAAAAAAAAAAGAAAAAGAAACGTTCCGGATTAGAGATCTCTAAAAGTGGAGGATTAAAATTGCATCAATTGTAAGATTAATATTTTCAAATCACTTGAGCCTAGCGCCGAATCGCGGACGCTAGGACTTTTTGTTTCGGTTGTTTATCTTGTCAGGACTTCTTTTTCTTTTTAAATCATTACACGTCAGTTGTTGAGAATGAGACCCAATTAGAAGCGATGGCGAAAAAGAAAGGAAATCGACGGCACGGATATGTTTTACTTTGTATATCGCGAGCCGGCAATTTTGCCCGCATAAATTATCGTAAACGCCACTTAGCGTGGCATTTAAGCGCTTCCTGCCTCTCACGCCGCGCGCGAGATGCCTCCCCGTTCAAAAATATAAAAACAATCCTTGACGATTAACATCTCGTAGCGCGTCTTTACGATTTGTCCACCCCCCCCCCCTTTTATCGTCTCGCGGCACGCGGGAGATTTCGCGAAAATTGTCCGACGTCCGACTTCGACGTGAATTCGGAGCCAGTTCGAATTTTTGTATAGTATTAATAAAAAAATGAAATGCGGGATTCATATTTGTTCTGTGTTGTAAGCACAGACTTCTATATACTACTAGACTGCTACCTTCGACCTGAGAGTCACAGTGACACACCGATGCACACACACTACTTCATTTACCTAACAAGACATGGCGGAACTTTTGCCTTGGCCGTCTAGTAGCAAGTCCGGCAAAGATGTCGGCACGCAGTTCTATTTTCGAATTCAGTCACGATACGTGACATTCGTGAAATAACGTTGAGGCTGAATCAGACTAGCAATTGCCAACTCGGATTGGATTGGGATTGGCGATTGACGAGCGTCCTCTAGCCAATGAGAGTCGGTTAAATCGCTGACTGCTCTGCTCTCATTGGCTAGAAGACAATCGCCATTCGCCAACCCCAATCCAATCCACGTCGACAATTGCTAGTCTTACTCGGCCTTTAGACTGTTTATTGCGATGAATATTTCCACATGCCTCGGTGGTCGAATTAGTTGAGACGCCCGCCTAGCGAGAGGTCCAGGTTGAAACCCTGGCTGAGATAATGTTTCTCGCAATAAATTTTACAATTAAAATTATTTAGACATTTAACATCCTGTGCACGGGAAGAATTTTCTCTTACAGTTTACCCTGAAAATCATGCGATCGCGGGACAACGTGGTATTTCGAAGAAAAATTTATGAGAGTTTTTTCAAATTTTACCGTACATTTTACTAGTATTTATACTTAGTTTCAAACAATCCTCGTAAAGTTGTTCAAAATGCCACGTTGTTCCACGATTACATTATTTTCAGGGCAAATTTTAAAAGAACACTCTCTCCGTGTGGCTCTTACTCTTTTATTCCTCCGACAGTAATTTCACGCCAGAGTCGTGAATTTATTAATTGCTACAAAAAATACATTCTTGACATTCTACGCCGACTTAAATTCCAATTTAATCGCCCCGATATTATTGATAAATAAAATAGTGCGCGGTGAAAGACGCTAATCCTCTTATTAGATGTTATGACGTTACGGAGGAGGACGGTTTCGAAACGTCGCGCATACATTTGCGCGCACACGTCAATCGAGTTACAGTTACCGCAGGCTGCGTAAAATTGTAATCGAAAATCGAGACTACGGGCTCCCCTCGGCGTAGGCCGGCGCTCGTTGGCCTAGAAATATCCCCGGCCCGAGTCCCGCTCCGCGCGGAGGATGGCGCGTCGTATGCGCGAGCGTGTTGGAGGAGCGTGTAAATCGTAGCTCGTGCGAGACGCGACGTACTTAATACTTTAATTAGATGTTCGAGCGGGTTTACTTGCCGGACGAGTTACGATTTCCCAGTACCGAGTGCCGCGCCGATCGTATCCTCGCCGCCGCGATCCTGCCGAGGGAAATCGGCGATTAGCAACGTTGTCCGACCGGCGCAGGATGCAACTATTTTCCTAGGAATTTTACGCACGACAGAGGAACATTGATCGATACATAGAATAAAATGCAACGCGATTAAGATTAAATATATTATCTTGCTAATTACGCTCTAAGCTTCTGTGTGCCGCTTTATTTTTATCGTTTTGCTTTATTGAATCCCGCGAATGTGTCGAAATTCTCTTCCACGTCTTTCTTCTCTCGGGTCAGTTTATTTCTCTCAAATTCTTTCACCGTTATCTCTTTGCATTGCTGCATTTTATTCGTTCATTACTTATTAAATTATTTATTTCGTTTAACTAAACGAGCTGCTTAGTAACGTGACGAGGAAGAGAAAGAGAATATCATTTTGCCAATTATTACATTATTTTTCCTTAACGTTTCTTTCATTATTTTACCTCTAATTTCCTCCCTGATATTTTCTCTTCGTCGTCTTTTCTCTTTTTCTTCCAACTTTACGTGATTTCGTACCAAGAATTCCCAGGACATCCATCAAGGATACACGGACAAGCGAAACGGAAGGAGATGCGTTACGGCTCCTCACCTTGAGTGATTTACATTGCTGCCGGATATAGATATTCCGTTGCAATTACGCGATCACCGTTAATGACACATATTATAAATAACTTTACGTAAGTCTTATTTGCTGAAGCTCTATCGCATCTCTCACCTCGCGACTCGATTTATTCTATATCATGTCGATATATACTTGGCGCTGTGTAATATTTCCAGATGTCACATATATCGGACTCCTAATACTGTGTTACATTGGCAATGAATCAATCAATATCGGCGATAAATCAGTATCCAACATTGATGCATTTATTTCGACAACGTCGTTCTCGTACGACGGAGCCTTTCACGCAATGTCATTAACCTTAACAGAACTAAGTCTTCATTTTTCACATGGTAAAAGGGAATAAATTTCAATACTAGCAGAAAAATTAACGCGACGATGTCACCAGTAGTACTGTTTATTGCGATAGATATTACCATGTGCCTCGGTGGTCGAATTGGTGAGACGCCCGCCCAGGTTCAAACCCTGGCTGAGGTAATATTTTTCGCAATGAATTTCTTTAATTAGAATTTGCGAGCCAAGCGTCGTCGTCTAGCAATTTTCTACATTGGTTAATCGTGTACTGGCGTTAAATAATTCTTCACCTTAAATTTCATTGAACTTGACACTTAGTCGTATCAAAAATAATTCTACAATTTAGATGAAAATCTAATTTTCGGCTCGGAATATAAAACGTGCATTAAAAAAATTATTTCCAATTTACGTTAATTATATACGATCTGAGATACTTTGATACACTTTTAATTTAATTGTATAAAATGTGACCACGTATGTAAAATAATTTTTAATCTCAAGTTATTCCTGCAGGTTTAAGTCGTATTACAATACGCGTCAAAGTGATTTGAAGATGCAGGTAAAAATACACTTATTACTGTACCGAGAACAGATCTCGCGTCGCTGTATGCGCGTCCGTGTTTACACGGATACGCTACTGTAACAAAGTATCTCGCGAGCGCGGACGTCTTATTATGCAAATGGCCGCATCCGATACATCTCTAGATGCCGTATCTGCGCTTTAAACGTTGTAACCGCGCCACGCTGCTTTCACGAGGTCCCGATAGAAATCATCGGACTCGCGCTTTTCTAATCGCTGATTTACGATATTCCGCGCGCGGATAATTATCGGCCGCGACTTCTTCCACCCGCCCCCTCCTCTCATTTCTGCCTCGCTCCCTCCGTCTCGCGAGGATTAATGATGCGTATATGCTTTTTCGCACGCGAACGCTCTGAAAATTATTCGCACTCTGAGCGGCGCGTAATTACGCATTTCGTCACGCCGCCAGGTAACAAATTGCCGGATCGAGTATCCCGGCGCCGGGACGCCCTGCGATACTTAACGATCCTCCGCCGTTTCTTCAAGGCCCTTGTCACGATGCGCGTTGACCCTTTCAAGTCCTTGTTTATTCGGAGAAAAGTCAGCATTTCTTATGCAATAATTAACCTCCAGACGGTCGTGAAATGTATATGTAAAAGTGAGCGATACACCAAGAAAAATATCCTGGACTATGATTGGATAATCAATTACATATTAACGAACGGATATATTCAATTAAATTGTATCTCCGATGAAAACTATAATGGGTTTTATCGGTAACTGCCATTTCATCGGAAAATTTTACCGAGCATATCCATAATTTAATCGGCAAACTTAATCAAAAACACCGATGGTTAATTTTTCATCGGAAACGCTACCTAATCAATTTATCCAATGAAAATTTTTCTCGGATACACTGAGCAAAATGTGCGATTTAATATAATCTAATTACGTAATAACAAACGGATATATCCGATTAAATTGTACGTCCGATGGAAAGTATGATCGGTCTTTCGATCAAATTTCATCGTACCTTCAGAAAGGATTTGTTGTTACCGAGACAAAAAATATTCTTGACGCATTTATATTTCTCACAAACTCATTTAGTATAAAAATAAGACAATATGAAAATAAAATCAATAATTCTTATTCTCCTCTATCGAATTAAAAAAAAATTGACTTGCTATATTGAGACAAGAGTAACTTATATAAATGTATGTTTACACTGAGAAAAATGTCCGATTAAATATTATCGGATAATCCAATTACATAAGAACAAACGGATATATCCGATTAAATTGTATATCCGATGAAAAGTATGATCGGTTTGTCAACCAAATTTCATCGTTAACTGCATTTCATCGGATAAATTTCATCGGATGTGTCCATAATTTAATCGGAAAACGTAATCGGAAAAATTAACCATCGGAAACACTATTTAATCGGTCTATCCGATGGAAATTTTTCTCAGTGTATATATTCTTGTGTTTAGAATAAATTTTCCCTCCTTGGCACCACGATATTCGACAATAGACGATACATACTGTCATTGTAGTCTAGATTTTAGAATTTTTCATTTAAGATTAAAATATTCCTTTCTCTGTAATAAATATGACTGGCGCTATATCGATCCTATTTTATGATACATTCAAGTGTAATAGCATTGTATCCGGAAAGTTTTTCTGTGGATGCGGCAACTGCATTTCATCGGATGTACTCACAATTTAATCGGAACAATTAACTATCGGAAAGGCATTTTTCTTCAATTCGATTACTAATGAGGATCCGGGCAGCCACTTTCGTCCGCTAGGAGCGCTAGGGAGCTGCCGACCTAAGCCGCGTCTGCTAGGCCGTATAAAAACAAAATGCCTATGTGCTGCGTGTTTAAATGTTCTAATATGGGTGGACACGAGTTTCCAAAAGACCCAGAGAGAAGGAAAAGATAGGTGATAACTGTAAAACGTGAAAAAACTTGCAACGCGCGCGTTGCCGCTGCAGCAGTCAATCCGACGTTAGGTCAGCATCTCGGTGCTGCCACCTGTCCTTAGTTTGTCGTTGCCGGATCCTCATTGTGGGCCCCAAAATGGGTTGCTAACTGTCTTCTTTTTCCCAGAGTAATTGTACCTAGTAGACATTTTACTGGTAAAATGTATAGTAAAATTTCATAAAACACTCATAAAGTTATTCAAAATGCCGTGTCCGTCCGACGATTACATAAGTTTCAAGATAAATTAAAAAACTTCTCTCCGTGTGTGTGTGTGTATATATATATAATTAGAAATTGACCGAAAAGAAAGTGGATTGCGCGGACACATAATGGCCCTTTTAAATCAGAAGCGATTTAAAGAGCAAAAACCTAATGTCGCGATTGACTCGGGCATAAATCACAGGCCCGTTTATCGGATCTGCACCGGGGCGATTGATATTTACACTTTACATAATATTTAATTACACGAAGGAGCAAGAAGAGCAGGAGAAAGAAGAAGAAGAAGAGAGAGAGAGAGAGAGAGAGAGAGAGAGAGAGAGAGAGAGAGAGAGAGAGAGAGAG
>NW_011967079.1:92466-94584 GCF_000949405.1 Vollenhovia emeryi
AGAGAGAGAGGAGAGAGAGCGCACATTAAGGTGGGCGGGGGGCAATTTTGTTCCGCGCGACCGGGGCCGCTCGCCGGCCCTTCGGACTCCCCTCGGCGCGTATATCCGCGAATGGGCCCAATATTTTCGGGATATCGAAGGAGGAAGCGCGTGTACGTACATACGTGCCAGATGCATCCGCCGATGCGGCGCGGGGCACTGACTCATCTCGCGATTCGAGGACGCGATTTATCGTCCTGCCGGAGAAAATTCAACTCTCATGAATATTTATCGTGCCCGCCGCGTGCACAACAATTTCTTTATTTTTCTCCGCTCCGGCCCCTCGCCTCGCCCCCCCCCCTCCCGCTTCCCGGTCTCCTCCCGACGTGTTCGCCCCCTCCTTCTCCACCTGCCCCTCCTCACGCGAACGAGGGGGTCACGTACGTGCACGTGCAAAAATTGGGACAAGCTCGTGGGTCATTAATAAAAATGTTGTTGCAAAACAGAGTTTAGCCTCGTAATTATATTAATAAAATACACCAGCTGTGTATATTGTCGCTACTTGCTGTTCGTTCATCAATTAAGCCTTTGGAGCCGCGAGGTACGCTGGTACGCCCAGAAATTCGTCACTTTTGCCGCTCTTCTCGGTCCCTCTTTCTTTTTTTCTGAAATTAATTAATCAACGGCAGTTGACTTCACACGCGCGTACGCGCGTGAAATTCGATTTACGTTCAACGAGCGTCTCCGGAAGATAATTGATGCGCAAATAATTAGCGACCACGAGTATTCGTCATCCGACTCCCGTCCGGGGATCGTCGGGCGCTTTCTTAGGCTTCGTTAGACCGTGAAGCGCAATCGTGCCGCGTACGCAAATACTGTTATAACGAGGAATTAAGGATAATCTCGGGGGGGCTGCGGCGTGGCGCGGCAGGCCGGAGGAGGCCCCGAAAAGACGGCGGGCCCCCGAGAATCGCCGGCGCTTAACTGTACATTATCGTTATACTCCTTCTTTTGGTCATTGTTCGAATTAAGGGTCAGCCCGCGCTCATAAAATTGCCGAGGCCTACTTTGACTCGCGCGCCGGACTTTCACGTCGTTAGTCCGTACCCTTATTTTCTTGATCGCTGGGGCATCGCGACGGGGCGGCGGAACAGGGTGAAAAAATTCGGGCTCTCGACACCGCTCGCCGAACGCCGTCGCCGTCGATTAAAATAAGTAGAGAAACAACAAGTGCGCGGGTAATAAATAATCCTGGTAACTCGCGAGTGTAAAAGAAATTTGGGTTATGATTAATGCGATACATTTATATATGTACAATCTTGAGGGAACGGAATAAATTAGATAAATGCGCGATAGCGTAATAACGAAATAAGACCGCGACGATAAGCAGACGATAAGTAGACGAAAATATTTCCGTTGCTCCTCTCGGTCTCTTTGCGCCGATACGCTAACTGTTCCAACGTAATTAATATACCGTAATATTAATGACGATAGCGCCCTGATGATTAACGTCGTCCACGATGATTTATCTATGACCGGACATACATTAGCTTTTTTCATCGCGTCAACGACGAAGGAGCGTTATCGTTTCGGTGTCGATCTGGGGCCAGGAAAAAACGCCGGCGTGCAGGAAATTCGATAAATAGGTGCGCGCGAGAATCTCGGCGATTGAAAGGCGTATCTCGCAATCGTGCGCAGCCTGTAATTAGCCGCCAAGGACGCTGCAACTATTTTAAACCGATCCCGATATCGGGATTTGCCGTGCCTCTAAGTCGCCGATCTGCGCCGACAATGTTGCTCGAGTCCTCGTCGGGCGTAAACCAGATCGTTCGAATTCCCGGCTCGCGTTGGATCCTTTATGGACGCCCGGTAGTATTTAAAATGGAGGCCTAAAAATCTCGAGGAGCACAACACACATACACACAGACACACAGCTAATGCGCAGTAAAGTAAGAAACGCGCACCAGAACGCGCGGTCTTTCGATGTTACCGCCTGATAGTGCTCCCGGCAACGTTTAATATCTACGCTGAGAAAAATCTCCATCCGATAAACCGATTAAGTAGTGTTTCCGATACTTGATTTCTCCGATTTCCCATTACATTATGCCCGATAAAGTTTTCGTAAATCACATCATATTT
>NW_011967079.1:95029-100507 GCF_000949405.1 Vollenhovia emeryi
TTCAGCGGGTGTACAATTTAAACGGTTTTATCCGTTGGTTGTTATGTAATTGGATTATCCGATTATATTTAAGCGGACATTTTTCTCCGCGTACAAAAATCGCCCTCGGATCCGATAAACCGATCAAATAGTGTTTCCGATGCTCGATTTCTCCGATTTCCTAGTAATTAAATTATGTCCGATAAAGTTTTCGTAAATCACATTATATCTTTCAGCGGGTGTACAATTTAAACGGTTTTATCCGTTGGTTGTTATGTAATTGGATTATCCGATTATATTTGAGCGGGCATTTTTCTCCGCGTACAAAAATCGCCATCGGATAAACCGATCAAATAGTGTTTCCGATAGTTGATTTCTCCGATTACGTTTTCCGATGAAATTATGGATATATGAGATGAAATTTTCATTGGATAAATCATACATAATTTTCATCAATATGCAATTTAGCCACAGTTATATTCGTTTGTTGTTATGTAATTGGATCATCCGATTATATTTAATCGGACATTTTTCTCGTACTTGCATAAGCTCTCGAGAGCGCCGTATCCCGCTGGAATCGCAGTACACGTCCCGATTTTATTTAACGTCTCGAGCCGCGCAGGTTCTTTTTCCGCGTACGAAAACATTTTCGCGCTCCGCGAGAAGGCTACGCGGAATCCTTGAGACAGGATATCCGCATCGTCGAATCGATCCCGAGACACGTCGAAAAAGAGGCGTTACGGACGATGTATCTCGGGGATAACAAAAAAAAACGGGGGGGGGGGGAGGCGGGAGAAAAAGGAGCGATCGGCAGCATGCGCCGATCGTAACGGGACCCGAGCCCCCGAGAGGTGCCTTCATTTATTTCGTTGCACACGCATTATCCTCGTCCTTGAGGGAAGTTACAGGCAGAACGGCCCATGAGTAACGATCAATGTCGCTGATTGAGTAATCGACTAGCGGTACCGATCGATCCTTCCAAGCGTGCCTTCGCTTCTTGTCGCCGTCGCTAAAAATAAATTCGCTAATACGTCCGCTGTGAAAAACGAGAGAAACGAATCGCAGCCGCTAAATACGCGATACTGTCGCGATCGCTTTGTCCCGGACGTTGGTTCTTGCGTCGCGAGAACACGCCGGGGAATGTTCGATAAATGTTGAATATATTCCGAGCGTGGTTTAATAACGTTAAACGGAATTTAATAAACGTATTTTCTTTCCGTTTACATTTATATATATTTGTGTATTTCATTTAACGCTTGTGTTTTAATTTATTTATCCGATGTTCGTTACGTATCCTGATGCGATAACTTGTTATTTGCCTTTTTATTCTTATTTTTCTTATGATTAAATCTTAATTGCTATCTCACTAGCATCGATATGAAATTGTATCAAGGGAGGCTAATTAAAGCCGAAACGTTTACTTATTCGATTTATTTATTATAAAATGAGGAATAAAATAACGTTTGCAATTTCTTACTGCTTGTACACAGAGAGATTTTTCTCGTAAAATTTATCCTGAAAATCATGTAATCGTGGGACAACACGACATTTCAAAGAATTTTCTTATTTTACCATACATTTTACTGGTGAACTCTTCGTTATAAATTTTAAGAGAAAATTCTCTCCGCGTACTTTAAGACGAATCCTTTTCTCGTAAAATTTCTCCTCAAAATCATGTAATCGTGGGACACCACAGCATTTCGAAGAATCTTACGAGTTTTTTGAAATTTCTCCATGCGTTACAGTAAAATTACTAGTATAATGTATGGTAAAATTTTAGGAAACTCTCATAAAGTTGTTGAAAATGTCACGGTGTCCCACGATTGCATTTTCGAGGTAAATATTAAAAGAAATGGGATGTAGTTCTTTAAAACGATCTACACTGGCCAATGTTTTTATTTAAAATATCAGATTGAACTGATTCAAGTTCAATCTGATATCTCGTTCAACACACATCTCTCGATACTTTTGTAATACTTGTGTTTAACAATTAACAAGGCAACTTTAATTGACTTTGCACTCTTCAATCAAACAGCATTGCACTCATTTTTCGACTAATATCTCACTAACATAACGATATTGGCCAAACGATATGAGATCATTAACAATCGTGTGAACAGATTACTTGAAAAGGATCCAAATCTGGGACCGAAACGTCGTTTGTTTAAATAAAAACGTTGGCCAGTGTAAGTCGTTTTAAAAACTACATGCCATTGGTCTCAAACTACTGGCGATATTAAATCTATTTATGAGTTAGTAAAAGAAAATTCTCACCGTGTGTGTATGGCTGGTTCTCCCCCCCCCCCATTTTAATTTACATTACACTACTAAACGAGCTGAGTTTCTAACATACTTATTGTTTAACGTATCGATACCCTGTTTAATATACAGACGTACATTATTCATGTGTATGTATATATGTATATATGTATATTTATATGACACTCTTGTTACAGTTGTGAGTATAATATTACACGTTACTGCTCCGTCGACTTCTTGTCGATGATTATTAATCGAGATGACGCACGGCGTACGGTAAAACGGTGTCGCTTTTCCAGGAATAAAAACGGCAGTTCCCTTATTCATGAATATCCGTTCGTAAATGGATTACGCGACAACCGATATTTACCGTAAGCCTCGCGATCGCACGGGTTACGCGATCGCGTTACAAATGAAGATATTTGCATTGCACAATCGCGATACACGGACGGCGAAACGGGAAAGAGACTTGATCTACATTTAATAGGCAATACGACACGGCTGCTAATTAGCCAGCGCGAACTATGTTATCATCGCCCGTTATATAAACGCGCGCCGCAGATTCCGCGCGGCCTCAAGGATCTGAGCGCGTCTGAACGTAGTCCACGCACACACGTATACACGTATACACCGTGTACTAAAACCACCGGATGTCCTTTTAATCACAGATTCTTTAGCAAATTTCGAGATGAAAATTCTAACACGAAAATGTCGAGGTTCTAATAGTTTTTTAATAATAAGCGATTATATTTCACTAATGATAAGCCTGAGATTTCGCGCGCACAGGTACGGCGGCATGACAGGTGATAAAAGTGTTCCTATGAATGTCACCCTTTTCATTTAATTCAAGTAAAAACTTGCAAATGTTGTAACTTCCAAGTGTTGCACCTGTCAAAGTGGTCGATCAATATCAGTTGCCGTGAAGGTTGTTTCCGTGCTAACAAGGGCGACATTCGTAGGAACACTTTTGTCACTTGTCATGTCGCCGTACCTGAGCGCGCGAGATCTCAGGCCTGTTATTTGTGAAATGTAATCGCTTATTACTTAAAAACTATTATAGCCCCGACATTTTTGTATTGGAATTTTCGTCTTGAAATTTTCTAAAGAATTTATGACTAAAAAGCTATCCGGTGGTTTTGGTACACCCTGTGTATATGCATATATGTATAGTTGGAGACGCATAAATAAGATTCGAGGAAAGTTTTTAATCCGAGAATTCGAAAAAGTCATTTGTCAGAGT
Organism: Vollenhovia emeryi; assembly: GCF_000949405.1. NCBI lineage: Eukaryota > Metazoa > Arthropoda > Insecta > Hymenoptera > Formicidae > Vollenhovia > Vollenhovia emeryi. The sequence continues at coordinate 98,508 of NW_011967079.1, forward strand.
CGGCTCGGGCAGAGTCAAAAATTTAAAGGTTGCACGATCGTTTTAGGAGCGCTACATATTGCCGGGCGCATTCGGTTGTTCGTATGCAAAAGAGTGGACGTCGTGTTTGCCCCGACGTTTAAAAGATTGACGTTTCAATCTTTTCCCCCCATCTCTCGCGGTGGTTCGCACCGCGAACGAACGTACACGCGCACGAACGGCCGTGTTTCGCGTGCGCACGCGCTCGAGCACTTTTCTCAGGTGTCTATTTAGTGCTCACGGCGGCATGGAAAGTATCTCTCTCTCTCGTGCCGAAACAGGTCGCGAGAAATATCAGGCTGGAAACTCGTTCGAAACGAAATTTTTGTTCGACCGCGCTGCGAGAAAATGCACAAAGAAGTCTCAAAATATTGCCGTTTGCTTATATTCATTTGGCAAAAGTAAAATTCATTTCAGTTTCAACAACCGCCTATTTTTTTGTTTCGAGTTCACGTGCTGATATTCTTCATTTACATATATTTTGAGGAGAAAGAAAGGGGACACTATGCGACTCGAAATCACGTTTTAATAAAATTTGTTTTCTGTCAACGACATAGATTTTTAACCAGTACATTTACGACAGTGTCGTACTGTTATAAATATCTGGGAAAAATGTAACAAAAATGAATTTTGCCTGAGGCATAATGAGACATCTCATGGTGCTCCCCTGTTACGGTCCCCATAAACACTTTTCAGATATACTAAAGAAGAACTAACATTTTCAATTAATCTATAAATCTTTAAGTATGTAGTAAAACACAGAAAGCTGTACATGTTATGTTACACGGAGAAAATTTTTTCATACAGTTTACCCTGAAAATCATGTAATCGTGGGACAGCATGGCATTCCGAAGAATTTTATGAGAGCTTTTTGAAATTTTTAATACATTTTACTAGCAAGTCTACTTAAATTAGTATACGTGTTACTAGTAGAATGTGTGGTAACATTTCAAAACTGTGCCATAAAAGTTGTTCAAAATGCCATGTTGTCCCACGATTAAATGATTTTCAGGGTCAATTTTAAGAGAAAATTCTCTCCGTATAGTAATATTAATATTATTCGTAACATAATAGTATACAGAAAAAAATGAGCATTAGATCAACTCTTATATGTATACCGCAATTAACGCGTTCATTGTTTTGTATATACGGAAAAATTTTATAATCTTCTTAGAAGCATTTAATAATCATATGTTCCAACAATATTACACTTTCGTTCAAGCACTATAATTGTCACTTCAAGAATCCATGTAATTATTTTGACAATAAAATCATTTTAATCATTGTAATCTTCGATTTGAAACCATGTTATTTTCTACCCAATATTATTTCCCTTCCATTCAAAATTATGATTCTTAAATAATAAGCATATATTTTTCTCGATTGAATTATATAAAATAATTGCTTCATTCAAGTAAATTTCTCATTTCAAGATCTTCACGTTGAAACTAAACATATTTTCAAAAGAAAAATATTTTTTCTCTGTGTAAAGAATAAAAAGGATAAAAACCGAGATACTGAAACATTCACCAAACTATTATCTTTGCCTAGCAGAGGAGAAGAAATATTTTAGTACACTCAGCTGATACAACCCTATGCGTCAACAATGCAACAACGTCACTACATATTGTACCACTATTCTCCATATTATTGCTTTATTCAAGTAAATTTCTCATTTCAAGAGCTTCACGTTAAAACCAAACATATTTTCAACAGACGAATATTCTTTTTTCCTGTGTAAAGAATAAAAACGATAAAAACGGAGATACTAAAACATTAAAATTCTCTAAACCATTATCCTCGCCTAGCAGAGGAGAAGAAATATTTTAGTACACTCAGCTGATACAACCCTATGCGTCAACAATGCACCAAAAAAAAACCGTCTCACTACATATCGCACCACTATTCTCCATATTATTGCCAGCGCCGCAGTGTTACTAATCTGGGAGAAAATGTCAATGTCTCATTGTGCCCCGTGTTTC
>NW_011967079.1:100564-107396 GCF_000949405.1 Vollenhovia emeryi
ACGGTGCCCCCATTTCCCCTACATAAGTAAAAGATTAATACGTATCTCTTTGAAAAGAAAGGGAAGAGAGAAAAAAAAGCGTTGAAAGGGATTAAAGACCGAGTTGCGGAATTAAAATGGCGCTATTACGAGGCATAAATAAAAACAGTGTGAGGAGAAAGGAGGGGAAAGGGGGTGCTCAAGGCCGAGTGGCAACGCCAACTCCATAAATACGCGTACCCGTGACACTTGTTCCGGCGATTTAGGAATTTGCATGATCGAGCGCACCTAATGCACACACGACACACGCACACCCGTGCGCGCGCGCGCGCGCGCCGCGTAAAGTCCACTCGAGACTAGTTATTGTCGGGAATAAGCGGCCGCTAATACCGGGACGGCCTTAATACGACTTTAATGCACCTCGAAGGCGTTCACCCCGCGATACTCCCCTCCCGCCGCGACCTACCCGCGACGTTTCCACTTTTCTTCGGCCTGCGAAATTACGCGCGCCTTCCCCCCCCCCCCCTCGGCGTCCTCGCGGTTGCGTCCTCTTGCGAAATCGATAGACGCGAGATAGAAAACCGGAATCTCCGGAATTCAGACAGGTGTTCCGGCGATCCGGCGTGCAAACGAAATCGATCACCGCCCGATCGATTCCGGTGGAACAGGTATATCGGCTTCTTATTTTTCCGGCACGCGCCTACGAGCTTTGTCCTCTAATTCTAACAGCAGACATACGTGGCGTTTGTACAAAGTTCGAGAGATCCGAGACTCGCCGAGTCTAACATTTTAAAAGCCGGCGGCCCGAGGTCCCGAAATCCGCGCGGAGAAAAGATTTCTGGATTCAATGCTGTCACACATCGATCTATCGTAAAAATGGGATCGATAATATATCGGCGATACGCCGGCAATCGTATTTATTTTTGACAAAAGAATACGTCAATCGTAAATAATGTAGAGAATTCTTAGATGTAAAATAAAATAACGTCGGCGCGTTGTGACACGTCGAGAGGATATTTGTACTAAATGCAAGAATATGTAATATTCTACCCCTGTCTCGACATAGTAAGCCAATCTTATCTAATTCGAGAGAGGAGAACAGGAATTATTGATTTAATCACAATTTCTTACTTTTACTCTCTATTTTCATTTCGGTTTCATTTTTTATTACATGTCGTTGCGACATGTTAAGATATGCCAAGATACCTTCTTATTGTCGGAAATCCTTTCCGAGAGGGACGCGATGTAGAATCGTAGAGGAATGAGATGGCCGTAACGATTTACATCCAAGGACGAAGTTCGTGTTATTAAATTCAACATTTTAATGATGTTGAATCCAAGGTGTGAATAATAATAGAATTTCGGACTTTGAAACACGTCTTGTCCGTATTCGTCGGACGAACAAGTCTTCACCTTCGTCTGCTCACGCCGCCGTATCTCCTCTCTTCTTCCTCTTTTTCCTCGTTGGATTTCCGTTGTGTACGGGACGCGGTAACACGCCATCGTATCTCTCCCTAACGATAACAAGACTGATACGGCCGCACGGATGGGACCAACACATTCGCGACGACGACGTCGGGTGGAGCCTCGGCGAAGTGACGAAGTGGGGAAAGCGTCCTACTCGCGAGTAAAATATAGGTCCGCGTAAAAATACTCGGAGCTTACTCTCTAAAAGTCAATCAGTGGATTATCACTGAAAACAGTATTATTATAATGTTAATATAATATAATATAATAATATATATATTGTAATATTGTAATATTAATAATATAATACAATAATATCGCATTATAATATTATATTAAATATTCACTGATTCACAATGATAAGTATAGATGATCTGAATTATTCAGTGCTACACTCGTAACTGTTTTCAGTGATAATGCACCGATAGACTTTTATTAGAGTGCAATAAAAATTTCCAGGAATTTACGAAGGACCGTTATTTCACGGATATCGAAAGTCCGATGACATTTTCAAGTGTGCGAGAAGCGGCGGGGCTTTATAGATTCGGAGTTGGAAACGAGAATTTAAGTGGAGTGGAATCGAATGACCGATCGGGAGAAAGTTTAAGGTCTGGCGATTCGAAAAATCGAGGACCGGATCGGGGGGGCCTCGCAGAATCCGAGTTTTTAGCCTTCGTACACGTGGCACGCCCTTTGTATTCCGAAATGAACGGCCGGCACAATGGCGACCGTGGGATTTCGTATGCGGACAGGAGGACACGGATTCCTCCGCTACCAAAGACAGGAATAAAACGGATGTCGGGCTGATTTTAAATGCACCCTGCGTAGCCCCCGCATCTCTCTGTCTCTCTTCCGTTCCACGGCGATTCGAACGCCGATGCACCTTTCCGTGAGGCCCGCCGCTCGATCTTTTACGGTCCGCGCCGCTCCATCTTTTTAAGTCACGGTTATACCGAAAGAAGCGCGATTAAACAAATAATATATAGGCGCAACGTAAAACGGTGCATTATGTAAACTGAAGAAATTAGAAATTAATGCTGAAAAATAATTACCGAGAAATTACAATGTGGCTTACTTTCTTATCTCGCTTTATCCCCCTTTTATATAAACGCAATAAAAAACGCTGCATTATATAAATTCAAGAAATTAGAAATTAACGCTGTAAAATGGTTACCGAAAAATGCAGTTTACTTCTATTCACTCCCCTTTATCTGCCATTGAAAAATCATCCCGCGGGACGCATATATAATTAATGTCCATGTCTACAAAAGTTAATTAATTTTAATCTCGGTCCGACTTACTTCTTATCTTTCTCCAGTTCTTAAAACTAGAGGAAGATAAAAAGTAAGTCGAACCGAAATTAAGGTTGATCCACATTTGCAGAAGTTGGACATAAATGCGTGACCTTTTTTTCATCAACGTTAATCGGACAGCGCTCCGTCTCAGAAATCATGTTTGGGCGAGCGTTTCGCGAAATAAACGGCGAAGAAAGCGAGTCTACGAGTCGACTCGGCGATTTCCCGAAATTCCGACGCGTTCAATTAAAGCATCGGACATAATAACACTCCGCTTTCTCTGATTTTGGCGCTGCCGGAGCGGAGCGTTGCTCGCCTCTCGGAAGAGAGATCGTTAATCGGGAGAAACAAACGAGGAAATAAAATTCGTAACGAGGACTAATTACAATGCCGAGTTGCGCGGTGGCTTCCGTCGTCTTCCGACAAGTCACACCGTATGCACGTGCACGCACACAGGCACAAAACGTTTACGCGCGTGTCTCCGTGTCTTTAAGCGGGGCCAGGCGGGTCTCACGAAAATCTTCGAGTACACCTCCGATTTATCATTACGTTTGTAACGTGACAAAGCAGAGACTGTGACGAATATAAAATAAAGATAAGGAATGTACGCGTATGTTTGCCTCGTATTTTTCACGTTTTTCGAATATGTATATCATTTTTTTCGCACGGAGTCTCACACAGAATTCTCTCAGAACCCAGAACTTCGAACGATATTATTATAAAAACGAAACAAATTGTGACAAATAATTTTTTGTTTCAAATCAGATATTTATACACGAAGAGAGCTTTCTTTTAAAATATATCCTGAAAATCACGTAATCGTGGAACAACGCGCCATTTTGGAGAACGTTATGGGAGTTTCTTGAAATTTTGCCATACATTTTATTAGTGATTACACTTAGTAAAATATACGATAAAGTTTCGAAACTCTCTTATAAAATTCTTCAAAATGCCATGTTGGCTAACGATTACAAGACTTTCAGGGTGAATTTTAAGAGAAAATTCCCCCCGTGTACGAGTATGGTTTCAAAGCCTTTCTAATTGGCACCTACCCCCATGAAAAAGTATATATCCCAAAATATGTTATATCATATATCAATACTTATACGTTAATATATGTATATAAATGTATATATAAAATATAAGAATGCATATAACTAATTAAATAATTTTTGCCGCCTATGATATAGAAAAATATAAGAATATACTATATATTTACATAAAATATGCAAAATATATTTTTAATACGTAATCTAATATATAAAATAGATATATTAGAATATATATAAAATATATGCCTGCATATATGAAATTAAATTATTTTTTGCCGTTTAAAATATATGTAATATATTACATATATTTTTATGGGGGTAATGTAATAAAATACATTGCGTGTCAACGCGTAATACTGCAAAGAGTATTGAACTTCAGTCCTTTCTGATCTTCTCGCGGGCGGTGTTGAGATAACTATTGGAGAACGATGGAAATTGAGAGAAATTTACGTTCGAAATGCGTGATGTAAATTGTCACGGGGTTGTACGTAGAAGCTACGAGAAACCCGGCGTCTAACGCGAGCGATTAGGCTGGAACGCGACAGTTTGAAGCCTGGCCTAGAAAAGTGCTTCAGCTCGCGCACTTTATACACACGGAGAGACCGGCTAAGGCAAACGTAACTAAAATGAAAATGTTGCCGTATAAATTGTAGGAGCATCTACAGTGTTTTGTGTTGCAACATCCACCAAGTTTGCTGCACAAAACGCATATAGTTGTCTCCACTACTGATCATACCAATGTGGGGTATGACAGCCGCAGATATAGCTGTCCCAAATATTACTATTTATTGGGGTTGTGCCAACCCTAATTAGACATGTGGTTGAACCATATCGGTCTCTCCGTGTATGGATCTAATTGTTAATTAGCAATTAGTAAGCCGCGCAAGCACGTTTCCCGCCTTTGCAACGAGCGACTTAAATTCTAAAAATTATTGCGCTACTCCGAGAGCCAACGAATCACGCCATTGGTCGGGATTATAATTATTTCGCGACGCAAAAGAATCCTCACTCTCGCTCTGGGCACTAACATCGAACTTAGCTCGATCTAAGTTTAAATTGTAAATTATTTCGACGCAATTCTGAATTGTTTTAATATATTATTAAATTATACATTATATTCACTGTCTCTTAATTAATGAACTAATTAAATTACTCCAAATTGTCCCAGTAAAATATTCAGTTACAATTTTGAGGTTCTTTTCAAGGCTGACGGATAATCTTGTACGGATGTACGAAGTTGCCTGAGGAATACAAGGCTCGAATGGTACTTGTCGAGGCGGGTGTCTCACAGGCTTTTGTCGAGTGTCCATTTAAAAACAGGTGGATATTTAAAAAGCCACTCCTACTATCCGCGCTCGTCGAACGGCCCATAAATAAGACAATTTACCGAGCGTACTCGGACATTGCTCGGCGAAGCGAGAAACCCACTCGATCCTGCGTGCGGTTATGATTCCCTCGGCATAGTTTACCTCGAGTCTCTCGCGTCTCTCGTCGAGTATTTGTATCCTTATACTTAAATTACTTAACCGGCACTCTCCGGAGTGCCCGCCGGGCGTCCGGCACTCACGCACGCATGGCACTTGGCGTGCGAGGGACACGGATGTCGAAAGCCACGGAAAAATTGGAGGGGACGGTTCTTTCGGGAATTTTATGAGTTACTGACAACGCGACGATTTCGCGCAATTTGCGAGTGCCCGTACGAGCCTCGAGAATAAGAGCGGAGCGAGAGCCGGGGATCCCCTTTCTTTCTTTCCACGGCGGCCTTTATTTCTTCACGTCCAATTTGTTTGTTTCGGTCCAGCCTGTTGCCTCTTTATTTCCGCTTACAAATATTTGCCGAGCGAACGCGAGACTTTATTGCTCTCCGGCTCAAGTACCCGCTCCTCGTTACGCGGGCTCCACGTGAGATTAAAAACGTCGTCGGCGCCGCGACGACCTGCACCGATTACGTAAAGCGAACTCCCGGAACCCCGGAATAAGGAGCAGCCCCGGTACATGAGCGTGTATCACTTCGGCCGGCGGAGCCGAGCGAGCGACGCGAGGAGACGCGGAGAGAAAGAGAGAGGCTCGGAAAACCAGCTCGCTCGCCGTTTCCCATACGAATATGGAAATCGCCTGGTAACGGATGAAACGCATTCTAAACGCGACAAGGATGCATCGTCCGTCGCGCACGTGCCCCCCCGATGCACGCGTGCAGGCCGGTCCCCTCACGTGCAGCGCGGCGCTGATGCTTCTCCGTTCCACCGCGAGAGAAAGAAGACGCGAACGGTATAAGATAATAAGAGAATTATTTGAAAACGTTAACTGTACACGGATCGAAGGCGAAGCCATTTACCGGAGAAATTGATTGTGTCTAAAAGGAGTGATCTCTCTGCAAGAGATAAGTCATTATAATTTTTCATTTTAATTAAAAAGAATGAGGATACGCATATGCGTTTGCGTTATTTATACCTTATCCCCCGTTGCTTTATAATTGCTTTTTATCTTCATTTCGTAATTTCCAGTATTTATCTCCGTTTCTAATTTGCATTTTTTTTTTGCGCTGTCCCGCATCCACCTCGAGATTACATCGACCGTCTCTAGGTAGTAAAATTTCTAGATGACCTATTCTGCTATTCTAAGCAGCGTATACTTGATAACGATCCATCGTGTTTCGTTCGTGCACGAACAGAGCCGTGAAAAAGTGCAACGGAGCGATATGTAGCGTGGTGGATTTGCAACACGAATTGAACTACAGACAGACAGAGAGCGAGAGAGAGAGAGCACGTTGTCCCGAATAACGTAAAATTAAAAAGAATATGTATAACTGCAAGCCATCTCTCTAGTCGCCTCTAAAAGAGAGAAGGGGGGGGGGGGGAGAGAGGGCGAGACTTTCCGCCAACGCGAGGAAATTCGCGCAGCATCCCGGCTGCACCCAGGGGGCCCCACCCCCCTGTCCCGTCTCGCCCCCGAAATCGAGGGCCGCGCAGCTCGTTTTCTAACGGGCTTTAATGTAAAACCGCGATGCGCGGCGCACGGGCCGTAAGGCAACGGCGTTTG
>NW_011967079.1:107496-127116 GCF_000949405.1 Vollenhovia emeryi
TTGTACCCGAATAACGGTAAATTAAAAAGAATATGTATAACTGCAAGCCATCTCTCTAGTCGCCTCTAAAAGAGAGAAGGGGGGGGGGGGGAGAGAGGGAGAGACTTTCCGCCAACGCGAGGAAATTCGCGCAGCATCTCGGCTGCATCCAGCGCGCCGCATCCTCCTGTCCCGTCTCGCTCACGAAATCGAGGGCCGCGCAGATCGTTTTCTAACGGGATTTAATGTAAAACCGCGATGCGCGGCGCACGAGCCGTAATGCAAATGCGTTTTCCAGTTTTGATGAATTCCGCGATAACGGCAAGAGCACGGGCGGGAATATGGAGGCGCAATTCACTTGACAGCCGCGCCTTTAAAACGGTCTTGTAAAAGTGCGCGCGGCTTTGTTTGTAAATCGACACAGCCGCGTTAGCTATTTTCGTTACCTATTCCACGGTGGTCGACTTTTACGTATGAAACATTCGCGTGCAATAAAATAAAGACCAAATAAAAGAGATGCAAGTTTAAATTTTTCAGACACACGTACTTTACGTACCTAAATAACAGAATTTAGGCAGAGAACATCTGATTTAATAATAACTGATATTTTTTTATTTGCATTATTATAATTATTATGCATATATAATAAAAATTGGAACGTACGATTTAATATGCCCTTTGTATTTCAGTACACGTTGGAGACTTCAATGCGTGTTCGCACGCTTGATCTGCATCCTTAATTTTGCGCGTTGTCGTTAATAAGCATTTAAATGTTTAGTTGTGAAAGATTCAATTATTATTAAATCAGTTATTCTCTATTTAAGAAGATGCTAGAGTGATTCTACACTTTTGGCACTTTTTGCACCTAGAGCTGTCAATTCACGAACACATTTGTGTAATACCATAACACCAATTTTTTTACACATTCGTGTCTCAAGAAATTTTAATTCGCGAGTGTCCGCGCGATGAAGAGGATCGCCACGAAGACGAGAGCCGAAGGCGAGATTCGTCGGCGAGCAGCCCGGCGTCTCTCCGTCACGGTCGCGTCCCCCGCCGTGCCTGTCGTATCGGCGCGATCTCCATTTATTTTCCCCGATCCGCGGACCCCACAATGCTGCCGATTTCGTAAGTGTAGCGTGGCGATCGCGAAAAGTGTTTCAGCGCGTTTACGCGCGCGTGCAGCGGGAATTGGGCCGAGCATCCGCTTCCCTCAATATAAAAGAGACGTCGAGCAACCGCCTTCTCATCGCGCACGTCGCCTCATCGCGCTTATTTATCCCCGCAGCACCTTCTTATTATTTATTCGCCTTCCACTCGCACGCTGTCTGCCGGCCGTCTCTCCCGCTTTCCGATTCGCGCGCCTTGCCCCGCTGCTCCCCAAATTTTTTTCCCACCCTTTCTCCGCGACAAGCTTTTTCCGGTGAAATTTTTCGGATTTTTACGGACGACGCGGAGAAGACATTATTTTTGCTCTTATCTATTCCTCTCGTTTCTTTTCAATGCAGAGCTATTCTCGGTACTTACTAATTAATTGTTCCGGCAGCTGTGTTGAGTTATATTTCATCAACTAAATGCCGTAACTTCACTTATTTTATGCAAAAGTTCTGTTTGTACGAAACGTTTCGCGTCCACCCTCGGGATAACATGGCAGAATATTACTGTACCATTAGAAATGAGCTTAGAAGCCTGTGTAAAAGGAAACGTCCATTTGAAAAGATGCGTATGTGTGAAACGACGGAAAGTCGACGAAAAATAGCTTTCTGCACTTCTAAACTCAGTGGTTTTGGTCTACTGTGCAGTCCGCACTCTGTCCTGATATTATTTTGTGCTTAAACGCCAATAATAAAATTTACGAGCGTAAAAGCTATATTTGACCGTGTCGGTAATACAGAACGCGTTTAGCATCACCCAAGGGGATCCTAAAGCCGTTTGTTTTATCGATTCTTTGTTAAAAGTAATATTTTGATTGGCTTTATAGAAAGGCAAAACTCTTTTACGGAATTAAAGCACGCAGCAAAATCTAGACTGTGCTGGTCGACTTTATATCAACAACGAAAAAAATTAAACATTTTACTAATTTGTGGTACACTTGACGACAATATTTGCTTGATACAAGAATTCTACAATAAATATATACAAAATGAGACCAGCATACTCTAGGGACAACATGTAAGAACAATATCGTACAATTAGAACTAATATTAATAGCCTAGAAAAACAGATTACTTCTAATAAGCGCAAGTCCAGAAATCCAAGTCTAGAAGAAGAGAAAAAGAGCATTATGGCGTGTAGAAATAGTTGCAGTCTTTTTCGAGAAAGGTCGCTGCCAAACATCTGTCAGATTGTCACTAAAGCCATGGTGTTGACGATGCTCGAATTCGATCTAAAATCTCGGTCTGAGCAATGTGTAGCTAATAAAATTGCTGCTTTGTCGTAAAAGTTGCAAATTGATTGGCTATAAATTTCTCGGACCGAGTAGAACTTGGAATTAAAAATGTCGATAATTGACGTTTTTAATTCCGTCTCCTATCTTATCGACACTGATCGAGTGCGCCAGCGTCTTTAGGATCCCCTTAAGAGATAATTGGTGTAAGCTGCCGAGTTCTTTTGGAATACCTTAGAATGAACGACACGTAGTACGATAACGTAGTAAACTGGGCAAGTAGCTGGAAGATGCCTCGATGTTTTATTTTTACTTTGTAACACTTTCGAAAAGTGCTCACGTCGCGCGCGTGCAATCCGTTATTAGCCGCTGATGCGCTTGCTGCAACACGATAATTTTCCGTCGCGACGAGATAAGGTGTATCCGTCACACGGCCGCTCATCAGGAGGGACACATTTGTATCGATAATTGAAGGAGCGGCGAGTTCCAATTTTACTGTTAGGAAAGCTGGAATTTCAAAGTGACGATCGTAATTGCTCCCGATTAAGCGCCGCATATATCAAGCGAACAAGACAAGACACGAGCATGAGAGATCGACTTGACGTTATCTCCCGTCCCCTCGTTAACAATTTTGCATCTCTATGCGGTATGACGCCATTACGTTGACACTTAGTATCGCCGTAATATCACGATTGCCGCGTGCGAGTGTCGCATCGAGAGAGCCAAGTATAACATCAAGCAGAAATAAAAAAGTCGCTGTTGAATTTAGTAATTCAATAAATTCCGAGTAAACACAAATGTAACGTTTCATAATGATTATTCGGTTTATTATTTCGGTTTATTATTCATGCCTTAATACCCAAGGACGGTGCGTGGACATTTGGCGAATTTGTTAACTTAAATATCGCTAATTACGGGAAAGTAGACGAAACGTTAATTGCAGACAAAATTTATACTGCAATTGCGTATATATATAAAAAGCGCGATTAAAGCAGCGGGAATGCTATATTGCGCGCCCGGCAAAGCACGGGGTATCGCAGAAAAGGAGTTTGTCGGTTTCCGATGAGGAATATTAAACGCCTTCTCGCAGTTGATTGGCCAGGTTGCCTTTTTTTTGCGAGCGGCAGATTTAGCGTATTGATATTCCGCCGCGGTACACTTGACTTTTAATGCCACTTCTTCCTGGCTCTCTCGCATCTAATTGTTTACGGTAAGTGGGTTAAGCGGTCTTGCCCCCTTAATTGCGCCGGCCAGTTTCATAATTTTTTTTTTAATTGAATCGGCTCCTTTAATTGCGCGCGAGGCACGACGACAGAGAAAGCTGTCGCCGGTTTAAAAGGCTATCCTCTCAAAGGCAAGGCCCGAGTGATATAAAACTAGCCGTAAAACACACCCGAAATATTTTGCACGCATGACGCATCGACTGCGAGCAAAATCCACTACGTTTCGGATACGACTCGAGCCATTTTATTTAGGCTGTAATATTCCACGAGGGAGAATCGAAGGACTCGATTCTATCCTGGAAGCAATCTTCGTACAGACACACCGAAATAAGGTCTGCATTAAAATGAAAAAAAAAAACATGTAAATGATACTATGTGTACATGTTTAAGCGATATAAAAAATTGCTGTATCAAATAAAATGAGAGAAATTTAATTATTAATTAATTTAATTCTTTAACGATCCTCGGATCGATTGAGCGTTCGAGATGAAGTTTTCTTCACCGGATTATCATGTTACCGCAGCTCTCTTTCTCTCTAATTTTAAATATATTGCATATCTTTGTAATTAAGTTGAAAATTAAAGTTCATTTACCGTCCGTTTGATATTCATTTGGAAATACCGTCACGTTCGCGTATTCCACGTAATTATTATTATTCAAGAATGCTTGCTTTATAAGAGCGTCCCATAAAACCGAAACTTTCGGAATTCGATGTTTTTGCGGCGCACACAACGACCTAACAACTTCCCTTTTCTCTTCTACCCGAATGCAGCTTTGTTGCGCAACGCGCTCCAATTTATTTGCAATTTATTCGCTTCGCGGCTGGAGCAAATACTCTATTAATACCTGTTTCGTGTCTTCCCTACTGAACCTGTTTGTTTCTCGACGAACACACCGTTACATCATAATTCTCGGACAGCATCACCGGTTTCCCAGCTACTTCTGCGGCCTCGCTCGCTCGCTCGCTAAGGACTTTATTGCTTCATTTGTCCAATATCATTTCACGATCGTAGTACCTCCCCGATTTCCTCGCCACCGTTTCCATTCTTCGTCATTTTTGCCGCGCCCCGCACTTCGCCCCCGTCTTCCCGGTTTTGCAACCGGCTCGCCGATATTCACTCGCGTTTTGCTCCGACGACATAAACGCCCCGGACTCGCAGCCTCTCGTTACAAGTTTCGCAAGGAGGATAATGCGCCGTCCTCTTGTGTTTTTCGCTCAGGGTGTCTACTCATTTCTCGAAAAACATTTCCCTGAGAATTCCCTGATTTTTCCAGGATTTTCATTGAAACTTCCAAGTAAAATTATAACAGTTTTTCGATGCAACTTTTAATTTAATTTAATTATCGTACGGGGTTATTCTTATCTCACATTCACAGTGTGTACAGAATTTACATAAGCATAAAGAGAAAATTGAAAGTTATCAAAATTAAGAGCAACGGTTTTTACAAAACAGACATTTTATATCATTACAAATTTTGGATTTTTAAATCCATCAAGCGTTAACGTTCCTGATAATGTCTCTAACTTACTGCAACTAGGAAGTAAATTTAGTCTCCCAGATTGTTTGTTCAAAAAGAATCCCATCTACTGTTGCGTTTGTTTTTAATCAAAAATTTTGATTTCTCATTTTGAAGGAACACAAGAAAATTAAATTTAAAGATGCAATGATGCTTGGAGCAATGAGCATTAGTTACCCAAACACATGTACGAGTTTTCTGTCACTTTCATTGCGTGCATCGCGCAACGAAACGGAAGTTCTTGACACATCGGATGGAAAATGCAACGTCCCGAAAGTTAGGGATTCCACGTCGTGACAAGATTTCATTTGAGACATTTTGCGACGTCGTCCTCAAACGTTCTTCCCCAAATTCTCCAGATCCCTCGGAAATTTAGAGAGAAAGACGCGTCTAGAACTCGCGAGGTGAGTCACTCTGAAAGCGGGGAGAAAAAGAGGAAGACACGTGACGTGTGTTGCGAAAATATGTATATCGACCAAATGAAGCGATAAAGTCCAGTTGCAGACATATCATTACGGCGTATAAAGGCGCTCGTAAAATTTTACCAATTCCTGTACAACACAGAAGAATCACGGAGAATGAGGGGACGATCGGGCGAGGGAAGGGACAAAGGCGAGAAAAAGCGAAGGTGTCTTCGCGATTTTCCTCTCGCTCCGCTCATACGAATATTGACTCGCGTCTGCTTCTTCTCTTCTTTCTCGCGTTCGAAATTCGATCGATTGAACTCGGGTACCGATATGAGAACTCGAGTTCCCAGCATGAGAAGATCCTTGGCCTCTTTTGCCGGGAAGTAGCAAGACGTTTTGTTACACGCAAACGTGACTTAATTCGTTCGAAACTCGTTTCGAAAAGAATTTTCCCTCGGGACCTGCGGTTAATAAAAAAGTAATGAAGATTGCATTAAAATGAACTCGACACCCAGATGGATTGTGTATCTTTATACAATTTTGTTCGATATTACTTTCGTTGTTCCAGTTTGCACTCGAGTAGCTCTCGAATTCTCGCGTAAGATGCACTGAGAAAAATTTCCATCGGATAAAATTGAATAGTGTTTGCGATGGTTAATTTTTCTGACTAAATTATGTATGTGTCCGATGAAATTTGATTGGAAACCCCGATCGTTTTCATCGGCTATTTTTCTCATTGTGAAAGTCAATCTTTACGTGGCGTGAGATCGGCGCGAGGCCACGCAGAAATCGTCGGACTGCCTGATAAAGGAGAGCGAGGAAAAAAATTAGGGGCGAACAATTGGTCGGAGACCCAGGAAGGAAAGCGGCCGCAACCGGGCGTTGTCGGCGATCGAGAATTCGCAGAATCGGCGAAATCGTCGTGATCGGCCGGGCCTCATTAGCCCGCTCGATCGATCCTCCGCGCGTGAATCGCACGAGGGCCCGGACCGGGCGTGCGGGCCCCGCACTTTTTCTTCGGAACCGTTGCGAGATCGTCGAACTTCACGATCCGATTTCCTCCGGGCGACGAGTTGCTCAAACGCGATGCCCGCCGATCGTTTCCTACTGTGTGCCGATCTCGCGCGCGAGAGATCGAAACTAGATCGCGTTGCACAAGACGCAATCGGGAGGGGAAAAAAAAAAGATCGCTGCGGGGAACAATTGCATTGTAGCCTCTCGTCGCTCTTGGGGCCTACATTTCCCGGGCCCCGGATTTCTCAGCGACCGACAGTGTTCCGAGATTCATAGAGATATCTGCGGATTAGAATTTAAACGACGTCGAGTCTTCGGAAGGACGTGGACAACCGGTTATGATTTTTTTCTTTGAGATTAACGTTTCTACCCGAGTCGAAATTTAATTTACACCTTCTTAGCTGATCTATACACCTACATAGATCAGCAATAACCTACTTTGATGACATTATATTTTTTTACTCCTCCCTTGAATCTTTAATTGTAAAAATTTACTTTAGCTCCTACTTAAAAGGACCTACTTTAATGCTAAGTTGGCAAAAGTAGAAATTGCTGACACTATCAGTTTTTAAGTAGGAGTAAATTTTGTACTTGTAGTTTGACCTCTTATCGAAAAACCGATGTCCATTTGTTATTATGCAATTATCCGATTATATTTAATCGGACATTTTTCTCAGTGTACCAATGCAGGTAAACTTTAATCTCGGTTTAACTTTGCATCTGTTTCTAGCTGGAAAAATTAGAAAAAGTAATTTCAATCAAGAAAGTTGATCTGCATCGGTGGGGAAACGGGTGTAAGTCGCAAGAGCGCTCGTAATTATTATTACCGAGCTCGGAGTCTTCACTCCTGGCCCATTAAGCGTAACGTTTGCGAGATTTAATTAACCGCGACTCTAACTGATCCCCGGGATATCTTCGAGAGGTATTCTCTGTTCTCACTATCGTCGCCGTTCGTCAGCGATACGCGTCGCTTTCCTTGCACCGTTTGCCCATTAACCGATAAACGAACACACGGCTCCGCAGTCGCAGGGGATGACCTAGATTTTCCAGAGTTTTCTCGCACGACCGTTTACCTCGGTACATCGGTAATGCGGGATCGTTTGGCGCACGGCTCGAAGAGCCAGGACTCTCTCGCATGCTCTATGGCGTGGGAACGCACCGTAGCCGTGTATAAATTCGCTCTAGCGAGGCACAGCTCGGCGAGATCGGGACGGGAGGAGAGACTGAAAGAGACACCGAGGGAAAGAGGGAAAGAGAGAGCGGAGGAGAGGACGGCGCGCGTGTACGACGCCGAGTGGTATGAGCAACGCTTGCTCGCTTGCTTGCGCAACTTCTTTTCCGCGCTCGCTTATCCAGCAACGGCGCGGCACAACGCACTGTACCAAATTAATACAGTGCGGCCGCGCTCGGCTAAATGCCAGCGGCGCGAGCCGCGCGCAACAATTGATCGCAGCCGCTCTGCGCTCCCGGATATCCGAGCGCTCGAGTGTCATTCCTCCAGCCGATTGCGAAACGCCCGGACTGCGCCATCAGTCGTTGGTATTGGTACCATAGTGTAACTAGTATGCCCACTCTCTGTCGGTCCTTTCATCTTTTCGGTTCCGATCACGTGGTATTCCGCCATGTTTTTGGTATAAAATCCTGTCATGATTTCACTTTACCGCATCCGTCTCATTGGCTCCACCAAAACAATGGCGGATGCGCAGAAAGAATCGGCGCTAAACAAAACAAATGACAGAGTGGGCCTACTAGTTATACTATGTTGGTACCGCCGTCCGAAAGGAGGTTCCGGCTCCTAATTGGAGAACGTAGGAGAGTTCGATGCCTCGTATCATCCCTTGGGAAAACTTGCTTCAAACGAAATTACAGTTTTTAAAAGTAATCTTTCAAATCTAAGAGTTTACTTAAAGAAGTTAAAAGTTTACTTAAGAAAATTTTAGAGTAATTTTGGACACTTGAAGTAATTTTTGGATAGCCAAGCCTGTCGAAGTTCCCGCTAGAAGGCCGCGCGGCACAGCACTTTCTCTCGTAAGAAGAAAACCGCACGCGGTATTATATCACATACTTTTCACAAATCTCTTAAAGTTTTCTTTTGAATTCTTAAAGTGAGTTTTCAGTTTAGCTTAAATAAAAGTTTAAAGTGTCCAAATTCACTTTTTATATTTCTTATTTTTCTAGAGTAAAATTTTAAGGTTTCTCCAGGTTTTCCCAAGGGATCGGCCGCGTTCAGCGGAAAATAGCAGCTCGCTCAGCATTTCATCACGATCGATTTTTCTATTTGTTCGATCCAGCGAAAAACTAGAGACAATCGTGTCCAACATAGGACGACATAGGACCAATCATGCCCAAGCAGAACGAGAAGTCATTTAAAAATCAAGCTGACGTAGAAAAATGAGCAATAGGATTCTCTTGAAAAGGACCAGTATTATGGCCGAAACGTCGTGTTAATGTAATTTAAAATCGCGCGCGCGGTACTAGCTGCGCTTACACTTGGCGTGAGACACTACCGTGTCTCGTGATAAAGTTGCCAGCCTTGGTCGATCTAGATCTGAGTTTCTTTACCCTAACATGTATCAAAAGCCAAGCCTAACTTTTTACATTAAGTACTAATAAAGTAATTGGAACTAGAGCTGGGATTTTTCGTTGAAGATTTTCAATTTCAAAGCTTCGAAGATTCGAAGTTTTAAAGCTTCGAAGTTTCGAATTTTCGAAGTGTCGAATTTTCGAAGCTTCGAAGTTGCAAAGCTTCGAATAATTAATACCACTAGTTGGAAAGACACATCAGAACCGTGTTAAAACCGCACCGTTTCTTCTTTTTAGGTAGTCTGTGGAACTCGAGGATGCGGTGGCGAATGGGGCGGAATCGAGGGCGCTGCGTTTGACGAGGATACCTGGTTCAGATCGACGCCGGCATCCAGCGAACCTCAACATATTCACCGGGACCAACTAGCAGCGGGTACCAGCGACAACGAGCACAACGAGCGCCGCTATATCATTTCCATGGACCTGACAGAGGCTTTCGCACCAGGGGGTGGCAGCGAGGATCTGCCGAAGACAGACTTCTTCGACTTCGTGGTGTCGCCGCCGCCGCACTGCGCCTCGGCCGATGGCGTCGTCTCCGACGAGGAGAGCTTCCTGCATCGCGGCGCCAGCGGCTGCCGCGCGATGGGCGGTTATCTTCAGACTCACGATGACCACGAGGGCTCGCACGGCAGTTCGCCCTTCATCAAGGAGACTAACAATAACACACTGACGGCACTGCCGCCCGTCTCAACCATTACCGGTTCATTGGGCCATCACCATCAACATCATCACGTGCATCATCAGGTACGCTCGCAACATCAAACCAGCGAGGCCACTGCCATGGACCAGTCCGAGTGCGATTATTGGGGTCAGGAGGACGAGAGTAAGGAACAGACGTGCAATATCCTCTTGGAGGATCTCAATAAATACTGTTGGTCCTCAAACGCGCACACCACCGACGGTGTCATTCACCCGGCCGCCGGCGGTCCCAACGATCATCATCAGACCGTTGGTACGGGCCGTGCGGGCTGCACCGCCAACGACCGACAGAACACTGATGGTGCCATCTACACCCTGACGGTGCTGAACAACGAGGCGAACTCAATGGACGCGCTGGACTGTTGCAAAAGTCCAGCGCCCGCGTCCGGCGACTCCTGGTCTCTGCGGCCCAATCTCGACCTAGACGCTATTCTAAGTATGGAGCCGTCTTCCGGCGAGCAGGATCACGAACAGGCCAGCGGCGAAGTGCCTAGAAGCGTCAACGAGAGGTTTCACGGGCCGGACGGCCGTGGTTTTACCGTGCCCTCGTCTCAATACGCAACCGACGACAGCGGGTTCGTTGAGAGCAAAGAGTTGTGCGCGCGAGCGTCCTCGGCCAACTGTTCCGGCGACAACAATAACGATTGGAAGCTGTCGGATCAGAATTTGCAGGAGGTCGCGGCCGCAGCAGCGGCTGCGGTCGCCGTTGGTGCCGGGGATTCCGCCGAGAGTCTTCTAAGAAGTGCTCTTCAGGGCAAACTGTACACGGGATCGGCCCAGTCGGTCTCCTCGTCCTCGCAGTCTTCGCAGGCGTCCACCATCTCGATGTCGGTTTCGGGTACCGCGGGTCTACTGGTGCCCGATCAGCAGCAGCAGCAGCAACAGCAGCAACAGCAGCAGCAGCAACAGGAGGATTCTATGCAGACCTGCACCGATGAGGATCTGCTACTCTCGCAGCTGGACCAGACGACCTATCGACCGGGCGATTACGAGAAGCTTAAAAGCATCGCGAATGAAGTGGTGGAATCATACTGCAGCCTCGAGCCGGTTTGTAATGTATCGGCGACCACCACGGTGATGTATACGTTAGATCCAGCAAGTGGCAGTCTGGGTACCATCACGTTACCAGCCGATCTGGGCCAGGTGAGCACCGTGACCGTAGTCACGGCTGCCCAGCAGGACGTTCTGCAGCAGCAATCCGCTCAGCGAACCGACGTGGAACAGCAGCAACAGCAGCAACAGTCAGGTCAGCTGCAGCTGACTTCCGGCCGAGCGGGTGTCACCTCTAAGTCGCCGAAGAAGTACGTGCGGCGCGCCAATCGCAACAGCAACAACGCCAACGGCGCCAGCAACGGTAGCGCCGGTACGGAAGCCAGCAACTCGAGCCAGCAGCAAACCGGCGGTTCCGGTGGCTCTCCCGGTAGCGTTCAGCGGAAAGAGCGCTCCCTCCACTACTGCAGCATCTGCAGCAAGGGCTTCAAGGACAAGTACAGCGTGAACGTGCACATCCGGACGCACACCGGCGAGAAGCCGTTCGCCTGCTCGCTCTGCGGCAAGAGCTTCCGTCAGAAGGCCCATTTGGCCAAGCACTATCAGACCCACGTGACTCAGAAGCCCGGCAGTATCCAGCAGGCCGCTTCCGGGAGCGGCGGAAACAACGGAAACACCAGTCCGACGGCGGAGCCTAACGTGACCTCCGCGTCCCCCGCCATCGCCAGCAGGTCCCAGGTCGCTGTAGATCCGACGGGAGCTGCCTGCAGTCCCCCCAGTTAGTTCGCAGAACACAGACGCGGCCACGACGTCAGGCGCGGATGCAAGTCGTCCACGTTTCCCTTTCTTCTTTTATCTTTCTGGGAAAAAGATAGCGCGCGACCGAACCTGGTCCCCGCTTTCTTCTCGTTCTCCACTTTTTTATATGAATATGATTTTCTTTCCGTGATGGAAAGGCGAGCGAGCTTGCGAGAAAGAGCGAACCATGACGAGCGTATTAGATAGGCGTATCGGGGATAGCGTGTACGGGGTGTCCGGAAACAAATTCTCTTTTTGAGGAATTATGTGATGAAACTCCAGATAAAAATCTAACTTGAGTCACTTAAACTGAACTGGGACCATATTTAATTAGTAATAACCTGTTTAAAGTACTTAATTTGATTGCTATTTTATTAGAACATAATCAGGCTTGCTAAATTATTTCAATTCAGTTTCTTGAGTTGCGTAAGTTGTTTTAACATTCACGCAGCTACTTGAATCAGTGTTTTAACTTAATTGATCCCCAAATCAGATTCAATGTGAATCGTTGCAGTGAGAAAAATAAATCCTCGCGATTTATATGAAAGTAGAGATGCTCCACGACATCCCGTACGTAAACGAGAAGCCCGTGAATTGAGTTTTACATGGCGGAACTACGCGACCGAAGGGTTGTTAATTAAAAGGTTAATTAAGAACTTTGCGAGATTATCTATCCTAACGGCGGCTCTTCTGTCGCCGGATTTTTGTATTAAATATTAATTAATTATTGACGGCTAAGAGGAGCTAATCCCTCCCACTAACATGACACCCATGAAATTGTTGTTCCTACGATCATTCAATTATCGTTAATGACAATAACGACAGGGACACTCACAACAGCGACGACGACGACGACGACGACGACGACGACGACGTAGACAGAACAAAGAGTGTTTATAGGCTAATTGACGATTTATTATATTTATAATAGCCACGAGATATTAACGTTAAAGATGTGTTATAAAATAAATTATATATATTGTAATTTGTACATGATGTTCCAGAACTATCAGACCCTCTTAAAACTTCTTCGACAATGGAAAAGAACGACTTTTCTTTAATGAAAATGTTGGAAAAGAAATTAATTCTTGACATTGCATGCGCCTGTAATATTTACCGATCAAATTAAAAACTTTATTGAAATGAGGTTCACTCGAAATTCGTTGAGGAAGCTGCAGACGCGTCGACATTTTTATTAAAGAAAGTTCAGCTCCAGATCGACCGAAGGAGTAGCGAGAGGGACATCTGGTAGTTTTGAAACGCCCCGTGTACACAGAGAGTAGATTAGGGCAGTAACTTAGAATGAGATAAGCGCAGAGTATCGAGAGGAAGACCCTTTAATAAGTAATTAGTAGCATGAGCTGTGATTTAGGTACATACTCAACGAGCGGTTTAGAGCGAAGCAAACGTAACGAGATGCGTAAGTGCTGTTCTCTCATTGGTACTCCTTTTTTTTCAACTCTCTCTTCCCTCGCGAAAGCGCATCTGAAAAAGGGACCAACCGCGACGACGATTGTTTTCGATCATTTTCAACGTTCTGTCGAATGCTACGTATACCGCAGAGCCACCGCGATCGATTGCCGTGAGAATCGCGTTCGCTCTTAGTCTTTTCTTGCCTGATTTATTCGCGAAATAGATAAGCTCCTCCGCACAGAAAGCATTTCCAATGAAACAATAATATTACAACGACACTACGTATGTGATAATATGATATTATAATATTGCTGATGTATATATAATTATATATGCACTATTTTTTTGATATTGTAATATTAATATTATCCTTTTGTTGTTCAGGCGGGTGCCCTACTTACCGTAAGTCTGAACATTAACACTTGAGACCGTTATTTTATCGAATAAGATTTTTTTTCAGACAAACATTCACCCCGCGTTTCTATCTCTCTAGTTCAGATTGTAAAGACGAATACGGCAGTTTCTCCAGAGTTTCGTTTGACTTGGAGTGTATACTAACTCCTGCAAGTCAAACTGTTTCGAAAATACGTTGACACAGTTACAAAACGTCTGAATAACGATTATACACGCTCATTAATAAAATCATTAAACATAATGAAGATTGAGAATTATTTATTGTATCGATTTACGTTAATTTTCTTCAAGGTAAAAAATTAATGGTCCCTGGATCGAAGGTTCTTGAGAAAAGACATTCGTGAAGAGTCAATGTCCGCGGATGATAAAATTTATAGCACCCGACGTTCATGCATTGTGATATTCACTGCCGTCGTTATCAATATTAAGCCTATTATCCCCGATAAAGCGGAACTGAACAACCGGCGGAGTAATTGGAGCCAATAGAATAGAGCTTACCGATCCTAATGATCGACGCGATTCTTATGGCTACGATCTCGAAAACTGCGATAATTAATTTAATCACGATACGATATACTCATTTCGGCGAGCACGACGACCGGGGACGGCGCGCAAATCCTCGAACGCGAACACCCTGTAGCCGCGTGCCACATTTCCCGGGAGCCCGCGACCCCGTAACAACGCCATGGAGGTCAGAGTTTCCGAAGGGCCGCCTCGGGCTATCGCGAGAGATTCGCCTGGTAATTACACGTTGCGTCGATATTGCGTTACGTGCGTGCTCATCGTGTATGCGCATGCCATGCGCACGACCTCACCGTGGCCGTGGTCACATCGTATCGGCAAGTGGCGATAAATTCACCTCACTTATAATACGGTGATAATTTTATTCGCCGCACTGTCGACGATTCGTTATCGCGATAATTAATTGCACGGCCGCTGTGCGTAAAAGTGAGACGGTTTACGAGAGGAGCGTTTAAAAGATGCGATGCATTCGGCTCTTATCAACGCCCCCCTCCCTCTCTGTCTCTGATTTCAGTTTCAGATTTTCTAAAATTATCTTTCCCCGGTGAGAGCCGCGTTATGTAAAATGAATGCGCGCCCGTTTGCGCGCAATTAAAAGTATCGCATAAATTTCATGGGGATTATTTATCTCAAGTTTATGTGGTTTTTGCCTGGACTAAAATTGAGAGCATTTAAACAATACCGAGGGAAGGAGTCGTACGGTGTTCACTAAAAAATTGGAAAGTCTCGCGTGACTTCGCGGCCGCGGACGTCCCCCTCGCCGATCACCGCCAATTCATCCAATTTGCGTAATTAGTCACGTATGCGCAACACAATCGAGACTATTCTTCCGCTGATACTCAATCGACGACGCAAGCGGCAAATGATATTAGAAGGCACATCGTCAGGTACTGCAGTGATCAGTCAATCGTTTTGTTAAGAAATAGCGCCGACCGATATTGCTGTTCTCAGCCGTGGGTCACAATTATACAATAATATATAGTCGTCAAGCAGACAGAAATAATATTATATTTGTTATCTTACTCAATTGTAGTCGATTCATCCAAGCGAGAAGGGAGGGAAAAGTATGAAGCAAAGTAACGGACATTAATTACAGTTGTTCCAATTAAATCAGACGTCAAGTGCGGACCGCCGTAATTGTAACTAGTCGTCTAATTTCGAGTACCGCGTCGATTGTATCTCGCCCTCTTTCGCGTGTTTTACTATTCTAAATAATTAAAAGCAAGACAGATTTCGAAGGGAGGAGACAAATATTTGCAGAGTTTTTCCCGCAGGCTCTAAGTAAATTCAAAATTGTACAATTTCATTCTCGAAGCTAGAAACTCTGCGATTCATTCTTATATTATCTTCAACTCCGATTATACAAGATATATATATATATATACACAAGTTGTAGATTTCTCCATCTACTTGAAATTACAAAATTTGGGAGCTATCATTAATTTTCTCCAGAACTAATAACTCTAGAATCCGATCTGTATTACTTTTAATTGCCAGATAAAGTACATTTGATCTCGCGGTAAATAACATAATTAAAGAGCCAAATGAACTAGGTCGAGCACTGAAAGTGTAGAAACGGTGGCCTGGCTCGCATGGTTTGTAGGGCGTCCTCGATGTAAGGGCGTTATTACGGTAGCGCTTCGTCACGTCTAGGGTACTTGAAGATGATGAGAACGACCTTATAAGGGGTGTTTAAAGTCACCGCCGTCGCAGGCATCTGCGACTTTCACCAATCTCGCCGAATCAGATTGCGACCCGCCCTAATCCCGCTTCTAATCAGCCGCGCGTGGCGAATTGACCGCGTGATCGATCCCTCGATCTCGCGATCGCGAAAGGAAAGCGGCATCGTTACGATGACTTACAAGCGTGACGTCTTTGAGGGTTAATGAGCCTAAAGGACCTCGGAATTAGATCCTTCTTTGGTTCTCAGACACTTAATATTCGCAAAACCGCTGCTTTACCGCGGATCGTTGTAAATATTAAATATTTCTCATCTGTTTCTCCCATTTTTTTAAATATTTTTATCATTCTTATACTTTTTTTTATTATTCACATTATCTCAAACATTTTATGTTAAATGTAAACGTCAGCGTTGAACTTGTGTTCGATAATTGGGATTTTTTCGTTGAAGTTTGATGACACTGTAAGTTTTATTATTAGTCTAAGTGACTGTTTAGACGCATACCCAAGCCTGTTAACCTTCTGAAGGTAAGATGGAGGCACACCCCAACAATGATCTTACAACAATGATCTCCATAGATGGAAGATTGCGCGAAAAGAGCAACGTAAAGGTCGCTATGAACGAATCGCGTGACGCAAATGCAGAGGAAAACGAGTTACCGAGACAGAAAAAATCGCGAACAATCGTAGGTGGCGATCCTACCATTTTTTAAATCCAAGAGAGAATTTTACAAAGATAACGATAGCCCAACATTTTTTTCTAAATACAATGACAAATTTAACTTTTCTACTGCGCGAAAAGAAATTTGTCTTTCCAGAAATGTGTCGACGATTCAAAATTTTTCTTAATAATTTTCCCTTTGTTTACCGACAAACATTTTTCTGTCATAAAACATTTTTTTTTAATCGTTGAAGAAACTTGCCACGAAATTCATAATTTAAAGCTATTCGGAGACGAAAGATCTTTCGCGAAAGGGATATTTATCCGGTACTGTCTGTTTATTTTAAGCGCAATATCGTAATATCATTTGTTTCCTGACAATGTGTCGAAGTAGCCGCTTCGTCGCTCGCATCACGTAAGAGAATACTCATCGGAGTCTACGGATCCTCGGTTCCTCAGTACTCGAGAATCCACAAGATCGCCGAGATCTTTCCCTATGTTCGAGACACATGTTCTTAAATTTAATGTTACTCTCTTCTCAGCCTATACTTTGCCTAGCATGTACGTACGTAAAGCTAATCTTAGGAATAACGTGGCGGCTACACAACCCGTTAAGGATACGAATCCGAATCCCGAGGTTACCATGGTAACGAGAATGTAAATGTAGAAGGCGTCCTTTCTTTCCCACTTTTTGTAATACGATGCAATAATACTCAAAGCAGTCGAGGGCCGCGCGACGAAAACAGATTAATATAGATTAATGCCGGATGAGGAGAGGGTCAACGCGCGCGTCAGCTGAAATGTGGCTGTTTCATCTTCGTCTCGACCGTGAATAAAAAAAATTAGGGCCGAAGAATTATTCCATTTAGCTGTGAATGCGCGCGATAAAGCGAACCTTCGCCCGAAGAAGTTAATGAAATATATTATATATTATATATAGGGTGACCACATACTAACGAAAAATATTTCAACGGCAAATTTTTTGTAAATTGAAGTCTGTTCCTTGAAAATTACATTCCATTTCTTCTCTGCAGCAATTCAGTTTCAATAAATCTATGTCAAATATTAATAAAATTTATTAATAAAAACTCTAATATATGTGAAATGTTTTGGTACTCAAGACTGTTCTAAAAATCGTGTACAAAAATCGTACAGCGACTTTCTAATATAAAATAGTTATAAAGAAGTTATATAGAAAATACTTCTAAACGAGATGCCCCGTTGATCTTAAACTTTAATTCGTTAAACTTGCGCGCGAGACTCACGCCGAAGAAAATCAGCTTCAAACTCGGAAAATCTGTCATTGAGATAGCTTTCGGAAGTGCGGAGACATCCTGTATGCGCGTCGGCCTACCCAGTACAAAAGCAGATCGTTATATTTTATTATATCACGGAATATTGTGTTATGTGAATAATTACATTTTATGTTGTTAACGAAGTCGTAATATATATAATATAAATATACATGTTTCTCTCTCTCTCTCTCTATACGTAAATATATATATATATATGTATATGTATGTGTATACATTAGCAACGTACCTCCGTGCGTTATGTCGATATCTCTTTTACAGTTGTATCGCTCTTTCTTTTCTTAATTCTTTAAAGACCGACACGTAAGACTCGTTTTTGAAACTTTATACATTATAAGGTCCCACCCGTTGTGTTTTATAGTTTAGCAATAACACGATTGTTCAAGTTTCTCTCCTAATCTTCAGCGATTGTCCAACGACCCGTGAGACGATCTACACGGGACGATTTTTATATCAAGAGTAAATTGCTGAGTGCAATATGTGTACAGTGAACGAAATTCTCGTCCAGCTTGTCGACGAGAGTTAATATTTAATTAATATAGATATTAGAGAGAATGACATTTTCAATAAAACCCCCGTCGCGAACTTCCCGCAGGGTCGAACGAATGTAGAGTGGCGTCGATAATTACGGGACACTGTGTATACTCGCGTGGAATTGTAGGCGATTCGAAGCAAGGATCGCCCGTTTCTCTAACTTATGGATTAATTACGAATTAATTAATATCGACTCGACTTTGGTATGTAATCGCTCTCTATTCTTGTTAGTTTATCTCTTAACGTTTTAGAGAAATGGCGAACAAATTCTCAAGAATACTATATGAGGAGGAAAGGCACCCTGCATCATCCTTCGGCAGGATACTCTTCGCTGTTGCTCACGAGTGTACAATGATTGAAAAAAGTTTTGAATGGCGGATCAGCCGGCATAGCAATTTAGAGATTTAGACGCGAAGACGAAGAAATGTACCTATTATTTTTGTACTTAGTTTTAATAAAGGTTTATATGCTTTTTTATAAAAAAAAAGAAAGAGACGCATAAGACGTTTAATCAATTGTATTGTAATCGAATAGTCAAAACACGAAGAATAGATTGACTAGGTGTGACTTCCAAGCTGGAGCCACGTAAATTTGCCATTTTATTCTGACGCTTCGTCGAACATTTCAGTTTACTTCAACGGGGAGAAACAACTGATACTGAGTTGTTCCTCGACATGCATTCTTTTCTACAGGAATGTTATCGATATTTTTCGAGCATCTTGTGCTTTATTTGATAAATATTTGAATTTTTCGAGCTATCGCCAAGCAAGAAAAATCTTGGAAGAATCCTTAGATATACTTTTGTAAGAAATTTTCGCGAAGGAACCAAATCGATTGAATGAATCGAACGAACGACTGGTGAATATGCACATGAATTTCTATTTATCAAAAAATTTGTGTATCGGATAATATTTTCGAGTACTCTTGGAGTACTTTCCCACACAGCAGTGTACTCCTGGGAAAAGATCTCTTAATGTTTTCTCATTATAATTTGGACATCCAAAAATACCTTCGGAAAGAGACAACACAAAAATGTCAACCGGCATTTTCTTAACAAGAAAACACAAATTTTCCACCTGTGTATTTTACCCAGTGAGAAATCTCTCAAACAAAAGATGCCTTTTAAACCTTTTATAACAGACACCTTAATATATTTATCTGTATATCCTTTTTATTACTTAAAAAGTTATCTTTAAAACGATATCTTAAGATCTTTCCGACATAAATGCTGTGTGGGTTATATTATCACCGACTCAAGTCGGCAGATAACGAATGATATTGGTTACTAAATTGAGGGATGTAATTCCACCGTTATGTCCATCAAGCGGTTATCGCAGTAATTAGCATAATAGCAATCAAGTTCGCTCATCTCGAGCTACATCGACCGCACTACCGAGGTTTCCTAGATCGGCTCGTACCATGGGCGTATCCAGACTTTTGTCTAGGGGGGGGGGGGGCAGAACAGGATTCACCTGTAGGCGAATTATGC